>NC_133334.1:263247562-263467233 GCF_042186555.1 Aquarana catesbeiana | reverse complement strand
GGGGGGGAGATAGAGAGAGAGAGAGAGAGAGAGAGAGAGAGAGAAAGAAAAGGGGGGGGGAGAAAAAGAGGGGAGAGAAAGGAGTGGAGAGAGAGAGAGGAGAGGATGGAGGAGGAAAGTGACAGCGAGATGGACACAGAAAGAGAGGAGGGAGAGGGAGAGAAAGAGAAAGGGAGAGAAGGCAAAAGAAGAGAGTAGAGCAGGGGTGTCCTTCATACTATAGGGGGCTGGACTGTGGCAATTGGTAGTAGAAAAAGTCTCAGGTGTGGTGGTCATCATTGGTATCAGTGGGAGGAATGGTGTCCCATCGACTGTGTCTGTGAAAGGAATAGTGCCCCAAGGACCAAATACAGGCAGAGGGCCACATCCGGCCCCCTGTTTGGAGACCGCTGGAGTAGAGGAGAGAGCGAGAGAGAAAGAGAGAGCGAGAGACAGAAGCATGGGTTTGGGAAGGGAGCAAAAAGAGATCTAGGGAGAGAGAGGGAGAGAAGGGAGGGGGAGAGAGACACGGGGAGGGAGATGAGAAAAGAAAGAGGTGGCGTGAGGGGGCAGGAGAGAGAGAAGGAGCAGAGGTAAAGGGAGGGAGAAAGAGGTTAAAGCCAGAAGGCAGAGGTTGAAAGACAATTGTATCTTTAGTACAAACTATACTTCAATAAATGCCTCCACCATGCCCAGTGCAGCCCTTCTGGTTACATCACTTACCATTCTTTACATTTTCCAGCTATCTTTACTGTGTGGCCCTGACTGACAACAAACCATCCCTGCCGGCGCCTCTTCTTGGTGCCAATGTGCACCGTGGCCCTATTCATTCCTATAGGAAAGCCATGCTCATGACAGCCTTAAGAGTGTAGCTCTTCCATAAGTATTGGGTGTATGCACTACAAGCAAAAACAGCAGCATGGTACCAGCAGGGGTGTATCTACGACGAGGCAATCAAGGCGTTTGCCTTGGGTGGCATTTTTCAGGGGAGCGAAGCCGCCCCCAGGCAGAAGGGCAGAGGTGGCTCCTTAACCACTTCCCATCCTTTCGATGGTTGTAAGGGGATGATGCCTGCAGGTATCACCCCAATATTGTTTTTTTAGAGCCAGTGGTCGGCTCTCTCGTAATAGCAATTGGAGCGGCTTACTAGCCGCTCAATTGCTATTACAAGCAGCGTGAGGGGATGTCCCCTCCCACGGCTCTCTCGTCCCACCGGGAGACCTGAGCGACCAGCTGGCGCATCCGCCGGGTGGTTGGACAGCCAAGCAAAGTCGGGATCAGCTTTGATAGGCTGTTCATGTAAACCAGAAGCAATGGCATGTCTTGGAAACCATCTGCGCCAGTTTTAATAACTCTAAAGCATTCAAAAACATGGATCTTGGAGTTTTGAGTGCCTTTAAGTGCAGAGGAGAGATTAGGACCCCAGATCTCTCCATTAAGAGTACCTGTCTATTTTACATTTTACATCAGCAATAAAAGTGATTTAAAAAAAATTAAAGCAACAGTACAAAAAAAAAAATAATAATTTTTTTTTTTTTTTTTTAAAAGTGGCCCCGTCCTCCTGCACAAAGGCGAACTCACGTGTCCAGTCGCAAACAGTCATCATCCCACACATGTTGTATCACAGCGAACGTCAGATCATGGGCAGTAATTCTATATATGGCACTTGGACGAAACATGTCTCAGGATCTGATGAGGAAGCTGCTTACCCTGAGACAAGAACGGTAATACCACGGCTGGGGTGGGACCAATTTAGATTGGGGGGGCACCCGATTTCAGTCTTGCCTAGGGCAGCACAAAACCAAAATCATACCTCCCAACTTTTTGAGATGGGAACAAGGGACACCTATTAGCAAATGTAGGTAGGCATAGGACACACCCCCTGCCACACCCCCTTAAAGGAGAATTTAAAAAAAATGATTAGTTAAACCCACAAATGCTTTTTTTTAACCACAAATATTCCTTTTATTGGCTTTTGAAATTTACAAATGCAACAATTTAAAAATTGGATGAAAGGTTTAGCACTGGGAAACACTTTTTAAAAAGATAAAAAGTGCATTTTTTAATACAACTGTATAGATCAGACCAAAATGAGGGACAAATGAAGGGCAAACAGGTACAGGGAAACTGTTTTCTGAATCAGGGACAGTCCCTCTAAATCCGGGACAGTCCCACAAAATCAGGGACAGTTGGGAGCTATTGCAAAATACACCATTGGGTGCCAGGCAGGGCCACACAGAGAGGATCACTGGATCAGGGGGTAATAGGTACAGTATGTACCCAAGGGGTTGGGGGGTTGAGAGGAATTCATTAAAAGACAACGTGTACTAGAGGAGATCATAAAGAGAAAATGCATGGAACCAGTAGTCAGACTTTGACAAGTGTCCAGAAGGATCTCCCCTTTAACTTTAAGGAGAGCTCTGGAGAAGTCTTTGTCTAAAGTGGACAACCCCTTTAAGCTTCAAAATAAAAAAAGAAGGATTGCCAGCAAAGCAGACGGGGGTCCTCCGCTTGCTGAATGTCTGTGAGCAGGTGCCATCATCTGACATCCAATCTCACGGCTTGTTTAATGAGATAATGGTGAGAATGCCCACTCACCGCCTCCTAAATGGATGTAATGTCACCGACAACGGCAGAGATGTGTTTTAATTCGATAAGTGGCTTGTAAAACAGAACGCTTTGTAACGCGCTCTGGCAGGTGTGAGATTAATGAGCCGTTTACAAGGTCTGGACATTTCTATTTTTAATGAAACTAACTTTTTATTTTTTTATTTTTCGCCGGCGCCTATCAGGAATCAGAAAATATTACACGCAATTTTATTAGCCGGCTCGGCGTTAACAATACCCCGGCCTGCCTCTCGTTTGATTTATCCCGTCTTCAAAATCAACACTTCTACTGACACCCCGGAGTTATTATATATTTATTGTTCTCATTCGTCATTTGCCAGATGGTTAATTTGTTGTGAGACGCGAGAACGCCGAGACGGAATGAGCTTACACCACAACAAAATAACAGACGTCTTAAAGTTTGGGTCATTTTTAAAGGGCCGGTTCCTACATACACGGTCATGAGTGAAAAATTTAGTCGCCTTCTTCACACCCTATAGGAGTCCATTTGTTTTTATGCAATTGCCGCAATGTATAGAGAGACAAGCTTTGATGCTTTAGTGTCCCCTGATTGTATGCTGGAAGAATACAAGTTATCATCAGATTAAACTTCGCTAAGTTAGCCTGTGGACTTTTTTTTTCCCCTTTCATTTTCACCTGGTGATCCTGCCAGTAACACACTTTGGCTAAGGCCATGCAGGTATTAAACTGTTCACCTTTAGGCTCCATTCACACTTGCGTGACTTGTCATGTGACTTCTGGACATCAAAAGTCGCATGACAAGTCACAGCCCATTCTTTTCAATGGCACCTATTCAAATTGGGGCATCTTAAAGTGGTTCTAAAGGCTCAAGGTTTTTTATCTTCACACATTCTATGGGAGCAACTCCCCCCCCCCCCCCCAATTCTTACCTGAGCCCCATCTCGATCCAGAGTGATGCGCACGAGAGCCTCGGCTCTCCAGGGACTCTCCTTCCTCATTGGCTGAGACAGAAGCGGGAGCCATTGGCTCCCACTGCTGTCAATCACAGCCAGTGAGCCGATGAGTAGAGATAGGGGGTGGGGCCAAGCCGCGGCTCTATGTGTGAGTGGACACGCAGACCCATGGCACGGGAACGTGCCTGTTTGGATGCCCCCCATTGTAGGATGCTTGCTTTGGGGGTCACTCAGCAGGAGGGAGGGGCCAGGAGCACAGAAGAGGGACATGAGAAGAGGAGGATCCGGGCTGCTCTGCGCAAACCCACTGCAGAGGGCAGGTGAGTAGAACATGTTTGAGATATATATATACATTTTTTAAAGAAAGCCTTTAATATCACTTTAACTTCGCAGCGACTTTGAAAGGGTGCCTGTACTACTTTGATGCGACTTTGATCCAGAGAATGTAATGTTGGATCAAAGTCGCACTCCTTAGTGTGAATGGAGTCTAACAGAAAAAACAAAAAAAGGTGAACCAACATCGTACACCCCCCCCCCCCCCCCCCCCAGTCCCCATCATCTTCTATGATGAGCTGTCAGTACCCACGCAGCCCGTGTAGCAGTCCGGGGGATTTGAAATCCTCGTTCCTCTCCCTTTTCTTTCTGCAATGCTTGCTTGGTCACAGAGCATCTCTCTGATCTTTTCCTGGAGGCCCTGCAAATAGAACAGGTAGTAGAGCGGGGATTTCAAATCTTCGGACCGCTACATGGGCTGTGTGGACACTGACAGCTCATCATTCACAGAGATCACCACTTCACGACCGCCCATTTACTGCTGCAGGGCCGCCGCTCTGTGCAGGATCACGTACCTAGTACGTGATCTGACACTTTCGGGTCTATGGCTCGCAGGCGCAACAACGGCAACCCGCCCCCACTGTGATTATACACAGCTGGAGCTGATCTGCGGGTGCCACGGACTCTATGTCCCCTGGCACCAGCTGATCCTTAGGCAGAGAGCCAGAATGGCGATTGTAAACACTGTAATTGATGCAAACAAGGCAGATCGCCGTTCAGTAGGGAAGACATTGATCCTGTGTTCCTGCAAAGCAGGAACATGAATCAATGTCTTCCCCTAGCAAAAGCACCTCCCCCACACTGTACACAAACACTGGTTAGGCACACAGGTAACCCTTTGATCACCCGTGTTTAACCCCTTCCCAGCCAGTATCATTAGTACATATTTTTAGCACTTTTAGCACTAATTGACAAAAGTGTCAATTAGTGTCCCGACTGTATGCCGCATTATCGTGCTATAAGTCACTGATCGCCGCCATTACTAGTATTAAAAAAAAAAAATATCCCACAGTTTGTTGATGATATAACTTTTGCGTAAACCAATCAATATACGCTTATTGGTATTGGGATTTTCTTTTACCAAAAACACGTAGCAGAATACATATTGGCTTAAATTGATGAAGACATTTGATGTTCTCTTTTTTTATTGGATATGTTTTATAGCAAAAAGTAAAAAAATTTTTTTTTCAACATTTTTTTTTTTGTTTATAGTGCAAAAAATAAAAACCGCAGGTGGTGATCAAATACCACCAAAAGAAAGCGCTTTTTGTGGGGAAAAAAATGACTTTGTTTTGCTTGGGTACAATGTCGCACGACCGTACAATTGTCATTTAAAGTAATGCAGTGCTGTATTGTAAACAATGGCCTGGTCATGCAGGTAAATCTTCCGGAGGGCAAGTGGGTAATGACTGCCGCCTCTGGTTTTAATTTTTTTTTTTTCAGAAAGGTAAGTAAATGCTGTGAAAGCTTCAAAAATGGTCACCGATTGCTTCATAAATGCTATAGACACGCTGCAATTGAATTCAATGGAGGTGGCAGGTTGCAGAACAGCCAATAGAACGCAACACGTCCCAAAATTCTTGATACGACACAAAGCAAAGCTAACGCGCTGGTGTATACTGTCCTGTCAGCCTGCCATTGTTTTGGTTTACCTAGCATGTTGGCAGGCAGTACGGGAGCATTAAAAAATGCAGCTAAAGTGCTTGTTTTCAACTGCATCTCTAACAGCCAATTCACATGGGCAGTAAAGGGGTGGGCAGGTCTATGTTTTTACCTTGCCGGACCGCCCACCTAAGTCCTTAAAGAAGTGGTACTTATGCCACGCCTGCAACGCTTTCCTGCATGGCCATGTGGAAGAGGCCTAAAGTAGCCTTTACCATGCAGGAATGCCCCCTACCGCGTTAATGCTTGCTTCAGACGCATTTTAAACATATTGAACGGCCGTTCCAAGTCCTCCTCAAATGCCCTGTGAGATTTATTTTTTTTCTGTTAAAAGAGAAGTGATCACTTTTGATGCTTTGACGCCTTAAAGAGGAAGTAAACCCTGATGGGTTTTACATCCTCTCTTTTCCCCTGCAAAGTAAAAGCATAATCCTAGCCCACTATGTTAAACTTACCTGCAAACGAAGCCCGCCATGTCCCTGCTTGTGGGCGCATGCATCTTCACCCCCTCTTCCTTCCAGGGCCATGGACTCTGGCTCTGTGGCTGGCCGGAGTCACGTGACGTCATGCATGCGCCAGTCACAGCACGGGCCGGGCCCTTTAAAAACGGCACGATCGTGCCCTTTCTTCAGTGCCCATGCGCCAATGACGTTGGCGCAAGCGTATATGGTATATGGGGGGGGAGGGGTGTTCACCCGCCTCTTGAGGATTGACCACAAGTTCTCAATGGTATTAAGGTCTGGGGAGCAGTCCAATCCCTGTAGCTTTTGCAGAAAATCAGTGTGTCTCAGATGTGTTCCTGGAGAGAAGTGGCTTCTTTTCTGCCCCCTTTTTGACACCAGACCATCCTCCAAAAGTCTTCTCCTCCCTGTGTGTGCCGATGTCCTCACACCTGCCTGCTGCCATTCCTGAGCAAGCTCTGCACTGGTGGTGCCACCGATCCCGCAGCTGAATCAACTGTAGGAGACGGTCCTGGCACTTGCTGGACTTTCTTGGGCACCCTGAAGCCTTCTTCACAAATGCAGCGGAAATGTTTTTATTGGGATTAAGTTTGTTTTCATGGCAAAGAGGGACTTTGCAATTAATTGCAATTCATCTGATAACTCTTCATAACATTCTGGAGTACAGTGGAACCTTGGATTACGAGCATAATTCGTTCCAGGAGAATGCTTGTAATCCAAAGCACTCGCATATCAAAGCGAGTTTCCCTATAGAAGTCAATGGAAACGAACATAATGTGTTCTGCATTGACTTCTATTGCATGCAATACAGCATGTGGCCAGAGGTGGGGGGTGGCGCCGGGGAGCCTCGGAAATACTCGGGGACAGCTCGGCTGAACTCGGAAACCCTCGGAAAGGCTTGGAAACACTCGAGAACGGAGTATTTCCAAGTGTTTCCAAGTGATTCCGAGTATTTCTGAACCGTTCCGGGTGTCACCTGCCCCCCCCCCCACCTCTGGCCAAATGCGGTACTGCACACCACATTAGCTTGAATTCTGCTTGTTTTGCGAGACAACACTCGCAAACCCAGTCAGAATTTTTTTTTAAAAGTTGCTTGTCTTTTAAATTGCTCGTTAACCACTTTACTCATTAACCAAGTTCCACTGTATATGCAAGTTGCCATCAAAAAAACTGAGGCAGCAGACTTTTGTGAAAATTAAGATTTGTGCCATTCTCAAAGCTTTTGACCACGGCTGTATACGGGAACAGCTGTCACCTTAGGACAGAAGGTTTGGACTACAGAACACCACCCACTCTCCTCACGAACATACCATAAGGGAGTACCTGAATCTTTCTCATTATCAGACTCATGTCAGCAGTGGAGACAGTAGGGCCACACTAGGAGCTAATCAGCCTGTGCTTTAGAGCTGCACAATTAATCGTTAAAAAATCGTGATCTCGATTCACTCCCCCCCCCCCCCCCCCCACGACCGATTCTTTCATATTAAACCAGTGGAGAGACTTTCTGCTCACTCAGCTGTCAAAGGAAAGCATCTGGGCAGTCTGCCAAGTCTTTAACTTGAAACATAAGCTTCCTTCTTAGATCAAAGGGATAGAACTTCTGTGTAAATAAATAATCCAGGCAGTCTGCCAAGTTTTCAACAACCTGTAAATGTAGGACCACTTAAAGTCTAAATCTTTTTCTGACACTTCTTTCATAAGTTAAAATCAATATTTTTTGCTAGAAAATTACTTGGAACCCCCAAACATTATATATATTTTAGCAGAGACCCTAGGGAATAAAATTCAATTGCTGCAATATTTTATGTCACACTGTATTTGCCCAGCGGTCTTTCAAATTCAATTTTTTGGGAAAAATACACTTCAATGAATAAAAAAAAAAAAAAAAAAACGAAACAGTAAAGTTAGTCCAATTTTTTTTGTTTTAATGTGAAAGATGATGTTACGCCACGAGAATCGTGAGAGAATCGTGATCCATCTTCTAAGCAAAAAACTCGTGATTATTATTTTAGCCAGAATCGTGCAGCTCTACTGTGCTTCAGAAAGGATTAAAGTGGTTGTATACCCGCTGACACCTTTTTTTTTTTATACACCCCTGTAAGGCAAAAGGCATAATGAGCTAGTATGCAACGCATACTAGCTCATTATGAAATACTTACATTAGAACGAGGCGTCAGTATCTTACCTGGTCCACGCCGAGGTAGATGACATGTTGCCTCGGCGTGCCTTCCGGGTATCGCTCCAGCCACCCAGCGCTGTGAGTGGCTGGAGCCGCGTTGTCATCACTCCCGCGCACGCGCGCGGGAGATTTCTTTCCTGGCAAGGTCCGGCAACTGCCGGGCCTTCAGCCGAGAATCCCCTGTGGGCATGCGCCGCTGCAGTCAGCGGCTCATAGCAAGGGGAATATCTCCTAAACCGTACAGGTTTAGGAGATATTTTTTTTTACCTACAGGTAAGCCTTATTATAGGCTTACCTGTAGGTAAAAGTTAAAAAATAGAGTATACAACCGCTTTAAGACAGAGCAGAATGATGACCTAACCAGGGTGCAGAAGATTGGTCACTGTCCAATCAGGAAGCTGGGGGGGTGTGTCCTTGACCAAGCTCTGGTGGTAGAGGTCCAGGACTTGACTGTGCTGTCTGGATCACAAGACCGGCTGAACATAAGCAAACCCTTACCATCTATGTACTTTGACTATGTACCGTATTTATCTGCCTGACTGGAGTTCAACTTTTACAAAAGAATACTTTATCTCCTGAGGATACAGGGCGTCACACGTTACCAACATTGCACCTGCTACGCAGACGTACCATTCCACAATTTCTGGGTGAAGTAAGGTGTTGTTCACGCTGAATCTAGAAGAGAAAGGAGAGAAGGAAACGTTATTTGCATTGCATGAAATTAGCTCTGAATAAGTTAGTTGTTCTCCAGTTTAGCAAACTTAGCAGGTCTGATAATGATCCGAAAGACTTGGGCTGTCCACAGTGAGCAGATTTTCCATAACGCAGTAGGGGGCTGAAGGCATTTGATTGGTAATAAGTTCACTGCAAGTTTATTCTAACACTTATTCCCTGTACAAACGACCGGTTTTCCCGTCGGAATAAACTCTGAAGGTTTTTCCGACGGAGTTCCGATCGAATTCCGCTCAAGCTGTCTTGCCTACACACGGTCACACCAAATTCCGACCCTCCAGAACACGGTGACGTACAACACGTAGGACGGGCTCAGAAAACGGAAGTTCAATAGCCAGTAGCCAATAGCTTCCGTCTCCTACTTGCTTCAGCGCATGCGTCGTTTTTGGTACGTCGGAACAGCATACAGACGAGCGGTTTTCCCGATAGGAATTGGTTCCGTCGGAAAAATTTAGAACATGTTCTCTTTCTAGGACCGTCAGAATTTGACGTAAAAAGTCCGATGGGAGGGTTGGTCACGAAACCCTATGGTGTATGTGTCCCTGGGGTGGCAGTCCAGGGGTGCCTGAAGATCACTGTGAGTGAGGGTCACTTTGATTTAAGGCACCATGGTCACTGCAACATTACACGCTTTTTTTGCACCTGCCTCCTGGGCCGGGCCTTTTGGCTGGGACCGGAGGAATTTTTTATTCCTGGCCGAAGGGCCTGGCCATTGTATTGCACAATGGCCACCTTTTCACTCTCCTCTACTTCCTCATCCCCCCACTTTCTTTTTATTCTATATGTTTGTACATGGTTTTGCACTGTGTGACTGGTAGGGTTGCAGGTCCCCGGGCCTGCCCTGAAAGTCTTGGGAGGGGGTGGACATGGCCTTCTGGCTTGGTTCGCCCTCTCTCATGGGCTCTCCCTTCGGGGGAGCCCCACCGAGTACTTGGGGGGGGTCTTTTTTTTCGGCAGTCCCTCCAGAGAAAATGCAGTCTGGTTTCGGCCAGATGGACCAAGTGTAAGTGCCCTTGTGCCCGTCAGGAGCCTAACGCCCCGGGGGATTCAGAGCAAGGCCTTCTGATTTTTTTGTGTTTCACTCTTTATGTGTGTTCACATTTTTTTGGCACCGGGTGAAGTTTTTGAGTGTGTTTCACACACCTTGGGCTTTCACAAAAAAAAAAAAAGTCCGATGGGGCATACACACGATCGGAATATACGATGAAAAGCTCCCGTTGGACTTTTTCTGTCGGACATTCTGCTGGTGTGTACACGGCATTAGGGGTTGATTTATAAAACGTTTGTACAGCCATTGAGCCTAGTGAAAGGGCAAAAAACAAATGTAAATAGGTTATATTCTGTGCTGTTCGAATATAAATAATTGATTTAATACTGAAAATATAGCATTTGGGTGCTAGAAAAAAGAAAAAGGTTCTCTTGCAGCACGCTGACACACAAGGACTAGAGTTGTGTGTCCTTACACTAGGCATCACTAAATGGCGTGCCAATTCAATGTCCTATCTGGACCCGCTGTTGCGCCATTTAGGAGCCGCTTCTTCAACCCTGGCCTCCATCGCTGCCATTCTCAAGGCCGAGCGGAAGGCAGGATAGTAATGCATGGGGGACGGGAGGCACACCCGCATTGGATGGAGGGCGGGAGCGTGCTGCGTGAGTTAACTCCTACGTTTTCAAACTGCAATGTACAAAAAAACTTGCACCTGTGTTGGAGTACACCGAGACGTTAGGGTGCAATAGACAATGAATACCAAAGTCCTACAACATGCATATTCAGCGAGTTGATGTAAACGTGCCGTGCGGTGTAAATGAGCCCTAACAGACCTCAGTATACAGTATATACAGAGCCTAGTGGATTGATAACCCTCTCCAATAGCCAAGCTAACAACATGGCTGTCATAACGGCATCACTTTCTAGTTATTCCTTCGCAACAAATACCTTTTTTTTTTTTATTTTTTTTTTTTTTAAAGCAAAGCCTTTGCATACCCGCTGCATATCCAGTCAAAGCAAAGCAAGCAGACAATGGAGACATTAACATTGAGGCAAACGCTGCTCTGATCGAGACTTTGAAACTGTTATTTACTCAAATCTGTCGAGCTTGAAAGAGCCAGAGATGGCATTAATTACAGTATAACAATGGAGCGCGCGCGGGAGGGGGCTGGGCGAAACCTTAACGGTGCGGCAAAAAAAAAATGACAGAAGTGGTGTGAAAAGAGTAATTTTGTGTGGAAAGCTAATTGAAATAACGGAGAGGTGACAGGTGACAGATCCCTTCGTTCGGCTGGGTTTGATGAGCAGCGGGACGCAGATGGTGATGGAAATATTGTATTAATGTGGTGGATGGACGCGGAGACGGGCAATCCGGGGGTCAGCCAAAAATAGCATTGCATGGAACATGATTAAAGCCTGGGACTGCCAAAACCTATATTATCCTCGCAATTGAAAAAAATCTGGTAACTTTGCCAGGGAGAGTACAGCAGCGGATCAGTAACTGGCGCAGCGGGTGGGCGGAGCCAGGGACTGCACTAGTAAATCTCATCAGTGGAATCCCAGGAATATAGAATGATTAAGGGGGGGGGGGGGCTCCACAGTCATATATGACAGATATTAGAAGCTGGAAGACGGTTCAGTTGTTCATCCACTCAGGACCGAAATATTACTTTTAGATGGAGTCAACCTTAAGACCTGATACACATGGGCTTTACTTTGTCAGGATGCCAACTATGCAAATGTGGACCATCTAGCTATACTTTGAATAAGGGATACCCACGAGAGGTAGTAAGCTTACCCAAGAAATGTAGGCCGATAGCAGGATTATGGTAAACCAAGGCACCATGGAAAACATGTTAGTCCTGTGACCTGGATCTGCAGAGTAGGAACCTCGCTGGAGCAAACTGGACGAGGGTGTTCCTGGAAACTGGACTAGAATCACTCTGGAATGGATAAGACCAGGGAGTTGGATCTGGACTCGTTTAAGGGGGATGGTCCCATGGGAGAGCATGGGATCCCCCAGGGCACAAAGCCTAGGAGCCATCTAGTCTTCACCAGGGTCCCCCTCATGGGGGTTTTGGACTTTGTTGTGCTGTCCCCAAGTTGACTCTGCTCTAAGTACCACGGACCATAAGTCAGTGGTCACCAGGACAGTTCAGCGTTCAGGGCTAACTAAGGACATGCATGGTCAGGAACAAACCAGAATTTGGGATGGACAGGAGACACAGATAAGCAGAAACAAGCCAGGAGGTCAGGATGGGCAGAAGATACAAAAAAACAGAAACAAGCCAGGAGGTCAGGATGGGCAGAAGATACAAATAACCAGAAACAAGCCAGGAGGTCAGGATGGGCAGAAGATACAAATAACCAGAAACAAGCCAGAGGTCAGGATGGGCAGAAGATACAAATAACCAGAAACAAGCCAGGAGGTCAGGATGGGCAGAAGATACAAATAACCAGAAACAAGCCAGAGGTCAGGATGGGCAGAAGATACAAATAACCAGAAACAAGCCAGGAGGTCAGGATGGGCAGAAGATACAAATAACCAGAAACAAGCCAGGAGGTCAGGATGGGCAGAAGATACAAATAACCAGAAACAAGCCAGGAGGTCAGGATGGGCAGAAGATACAAATAACCAGAAACAAGCCAGGAGGTCAGGATGGGCAGAAGATACAAATAACCAGAAACAAGCCAGGAGGTCAGGATGGGCAGAAGATACAAATAACCAGAAACAAGCCAGGAGGTCAGGATGGGCAGAAGATACAAATAACCAGAAACAAGCCAGGAGGTCAGGATGGGCAGAAGATACAAATAACCAGAAACAAGCCAGGAGGTCAGGATGGGCAGAAGATACAAATAACCAGAAACAAGCCAGAGGTCAGGATGGGCAGAAGATACAAATAACCAGAAACAAGCCAGAGGTCAGGATGGGCAGAATATACAAATAACCAGAAACAAGCCAGGAGGTCAGGATGGGCAGAAGATACAAATAACCAAAAACAAGCCAGGAGGACAGGATGGGCAGAAGATACAAATAACCAGAAACAAGCCAGGAGGTCAGGATGGGCAGAAGATACAAATAACCAAAAACAAGCCAGGAGGACAGGATGGGCAGAAGATACAAATAGCCAGAAACAAGCCAGAGGTCAGGATGGGCAGAAGATACAAATAACCAGAAACAAGCCAGGAGGTCAGGATGGGCAGAAGATACAAATAACCAGAAACAAGCCAGGAGGTCAGGATGGGCAGAAGATACAAATAACCAAAAACAAGCCAGGAGGACAGGATGGGCAGAAGATACAAATAACCAGAAACAAGCCAGAGGTCAGGATGGGCAGAAGATACAAATAACCAGAAACAAGCCAGAAGTCAAGAGGGGAGCAAGCATGGATAACAAGGAGCAAGCCAAAGGTCACAGTGGGCAGCAGACACAGATATTTAGGAATGAGCTAAAGTTTGGGAGGGAAACAGACAGGGATAACCATAAATTAGCCAGAAGTCGGTACACAGGAATCAATGGAGGATACAGGCTGGATAGCAGAAAGACATACAGGAGCACAGCAGCGGTCTTGCGAAAAGCATTGCTTGTGCAACAAGCCAAGAGATGCACAGAGTTAAAGGAGAAGTATGGGTGTCATAAAAACAAACATACTCACCTTTATGCTGCAGTTGTGCTATGTCAGCTCTAAGACCAAGAACTGAGCAATCACATGACTTCTTGGGGCAGAGAGGGCTGACTATCAGCCACTACTCTCTGCTCTGCCCTTCCATCGTTCGATGGAGAGGGGGCGAGCACAGCTGGCTTAGGCTCTCAGCCACGCGCTGAGAGCTGAAGCCAGTGTCCATCAGCCAGCTGGGCGGATTCGGACAATATGGTCACGATCCTTCCAGAGCCTGAAGTGGCTCTGTGACGTCAGGTGACAGTGGGCAATAGCCCACCATAAGCTGACTCTGGATCATGGGAGCACAAAAGTGCACTACTCTGACCCCCAAGAGAAGTATGATAAAAAAAACCTTTGTCCATACTCTTAGAGTAGGAAAGAGGAAGAAGCCACTCTGAAAGGTTACAGCATGAAAGGCAGGAGAAGAGTACTGCAGTGATAGACCTGCGGCATGAAAGGGGGAGGTCCTTCTTTATTTATATGTGTTGTACTTGTACTCTCCCCCTTTATAGTGTAAAGCACTGCGCAAATGGTTGGCACTATATAAATCCTATAAGATTAACAATAGCGGAGATTGGCTGCAGCCATTCAGGAAAAGGGCACCACCCAATTGTCAGCCCCCTTAAAAAATAACACATATGAAAACGCAGATTGTGCTCCCCATATTATGTATCACTGGGCACGCTGGAGTGAGCAATAATTCTAGGGACATCAGTCACTGTTGACTCTAAACTGATGACCTGAAGCTTTTAAAGTGTCGCTTATGGAGAATTCTGGGTACTGAAGTCTGTTGCTGTTCAGGGGCACATGAAATTTTAAGGCTTGACATGTTTGGTATCCATTTACTTGACGCAACCTCATCTTTTATATTTTACCCCTTAAAGAATTGGATAAGATATTGTGCTTGTATGCACTAAAATGAAATTAAATCTATTTAAATGATTTACTGAATTTATTTAAAAGTAGTTGTAAACCCTCACATATACCCAGTGAAGTGACTGGCCTCAGGTGATACACAGAGATGATTTTAAAAAATCCTACATAAGTTGTACCTATTTTTTATCTGCAGTGTTCGCTTCTCTACATCCGTTCAAAGTGCTGAATTTATAAAACTTGTCTGAGAGTTGAAAAAAAGGGGGCGGAGAGCTGAAAATACACACTCTGCAGAGCTCAGTGAAGAGAGGTCTGAGAGCTGATTGAAGGGAAGAAACACACCCCTCTTCACACAGGACCAGAGCTGAGGCTGTCAATCTGCTGGAGCTCCCTCCCCTGTCACCTTTTTTCTCTAGGTGTCATGAAAACATGTCAGAAGCGATCCATACAGATAGCAGAGGAACGAAGCAGCAGACAGAAATGACACTTAGTGCTCTTAATTGAGATAAATACACACTATAGAGGGATATGCTTTGTTCATATTTCATATCTGAAGTTTACAACCACTTTAAAATTAATTTTAAAGCGGGAGTAAACTCCCATGGATGCTTTTTACCTATAGGTAAGCCTATAATAAGGCTTACCGATAGGCGCTGTAAATATATCCTAAACGTGCGCCGTTTAGGAGATATTTACTTGTAAATGGGCCGGTGACGTCACTGGTGCATGTGCTCTGAATGAACAGCATACCCGTGCCGTTCCTTCAAAGCCCTGTGCTGTGAACAGAGGCTCACCGCGCACATGTGTGGGAGTGATGTCATCGCGGCTCGTCCAATCAAAAGGACTGGAGCTCGCCAACCCGGAAGGAAGACCGGGTGAAGATGGAAGCCCTGTCAGCAGTGACAGCGCGCCTCTGGAGGGCTTCGTTTTAAGGCACGTTTCACATAATGTGCTAGTATGCGATGCATACTAGCACATTCTGACATTGCCTTGCAGGAGGATTTTTTTTTCTTCTTCTTCACAGCGTTTACTACCGCTTTAACTTATTTTACTGAAAATATGGGTTTGATAAACTGTTGCACTAATATTGCACAACTTAAAAAAAAAATTGCGACTGTTATGTCCCATACACACGGTCGGATTTTCCGATGGAAAATGTGTGATAGGACCTTGTTGTCGGAAATTCCGACCGTGTGTAGGCTCCATCAGACATTTTCCATCGGATTTTCCGACACACAAAGTTGGAGAGCAGGAGATAAAATTTTCCGACAACAAAATCCGTTGTCGGAATTTCCGATCGTGTGTACACAAATCCGACGGACAAAGTGCCACGCATGCTCAGAATAAATAAAGAGATGAAAGCTATTGGCCACTGCCCCGTTTATAGTCCCGACGTACGTGTTTTCCGTCACCGCGTTCAGAATGATCGGATTTTCCGACAACTTTGTGTGACCGTGTGTATGCAAGACAAGTTTGAGCCAACATCCGTCGGAAAAAATCCTAGGATTTTGTTGTCGGAATGTCCGAACAAAGTCCGACCGTGTGTACGCCCTATTAGAATTTTATTCTCCAGGGTCCCTGCTTTCAGAAAACATCTAAAAGTTAGGATCGGCGTGTGAAGTATTTGATAGAACGTTTGGGGTTTTTGACTAATCTTCAGGACTAAAGACATGCATTTTATTATGCGTTTTGCAGAAACAGCTCTGACAGTGAAAGAATTCAATCATCAGTTAGCTTTGGTGGAGAACATGATCCTTGGTCTCTTGGTTTGAGGTTTATACCTCTGGCAATGGGAGGTCTTGCAGACAATTGAGGAGAAGGTTTACAATAGGACGGGGTTGAAAGGGGCAGCAATAAGCTAGCATGCTGACTTTACACAGGATGTCAATCCAAAATTTGCAGAGTCTTCGCAGCCTCACTCCACTCCTAATTATCACTCCAGAGCTGTTCCGGAGCCTCTCTCTATATCCTTCCCTGCCTATTTACAGACTCAGCACCAATACATATTTATAGGACTGTCAACACGCGACTGCGGCCACAAGTCACCGCTCTACATATTGAAAAATACAGTACGGGCCCGGTGTGCAGGCGCTCTGTTGATTTTTATGTATTTATTCTGACAATGTGTGAACCATTGTTACATCTCCTGCTGCTCGGGAAGGTGATTGACTTGGCAGCGAGGCTGTAGATCACAATAATGGGATGATATCTTGATACAAGAAACAGGGGAAGGGAGGAGGGTGGGGGGGGGAGAGAGAGAGATACATTAACTTGGCTTAATTTGACACAAGCAAATCTGAATGAGGTTCTCCCGGTAGCAAAAAACGACAACAGCAAGAATTTGCGCGTTTGAAAAAACATTGTTTCGTGAGACTTTTAGGCTTCAAGCATGTAGATGTTGCATGATAAGAAGGTGGACCTGATGGTTGGATAGGTGATCACGATACAAAGGTCATAGAAGCACTTTTTGACTGGAAACAAGTGTAGACATGAATGTTGGACCTGGTTACAGTTCATGTGTATCCTCACAGAGATAAACATTCTGGTCCCATGTACTGGCTGACCGATGAAGGAACAAGATCGATCAGATGAGCAATCAGCTCCGCCAAGGATGGTCTGCAGAACGTCTCTGCTTCAGACCCTGCTGTTTGTGATGACAATTTATCAATGATGACCATATTGTGGACCCAAATCCATTTTTTAGTATCCTGGGGATCCCTCTACTGATAAAAAGATCTACAGTTGTGCTCATAAGTTTACATACCCTGGCAGAATTTATGATTTCTTGGCCATTTTTCAGAGAATATGAATGATAACACAAAAACATTTCCTTCACTCATGGTTAGTGTTTGGCTGAAGCCATTTATTATCAATCAACTGTGTTTACTCTTTTTAAGTCATAATGGCAACAGAAATTACCCAAATGACCCTGATCAAAAGTTTACATACCCCAGTTCTTAATACCGTGTATTGCCCCCTTTAACATCAATGACAGCTTGAAGTCTTTTGTGGTATTTGTGAATTAGGCTCTTTATCTTCTCAGATGGTAAAGTTGCCCATTCCTCTTGGCAAAAAGCCTCCAGTTCCTGGAAATTCTTGGACTGTCTTGCATGAACTGCACTTTGAGATCTCCCCAGAGTGGCTCAATGATATTGAGGTCAGGAGACTGAGATGGCCACTCCAGAACCTTCACTTTATTCTGCTGTAGCCAATGACAGATTGACTTGGCCTTGTGTTTTGGATCATTGTCACGTTGGAATGTTCAAGTACATCCCATGTGCAGCTTCCTGGCTGATGAATGCAGACGTTCCTCCAGTATTTTTTGATAACATACTGCATTCATCTTGCCATCAATGTTGAACAAATTTCCTGTGCCTTTGTAGCTCACACATCCCCAAAACATCAGCGATCCACCTCCGTCTCTTTCATCATAGGCCTTGTTGACTCCTCTCCAAATGTAGAGTTTTATGGTTGTGGCCAAAAAGCTCAATTTTGGTCTTATCACTCCAAATGACTTTGTGCCAGAAGGTTTGAGGCTCGTCTCTGTGCTGTTTGGCATATTGTAAGCAGGATATTTTGTGGCATTTGCGTAGTAATGGCTTTCCTCTGGAAACTCGACCATGCAGCCCATCTTTCTTCAAGTGCCTCCTTATTGTGCATCTTGAAACAGCCACACCACATGTTTTCAGAGAGTGCTGTATTTCACCTGAAGTTATTTGTGGGTTTTTCTTTGCATCCCGAACAATTTTCCTGGCAGTTGTGGCTGAAATTTTAGATGGTCGACCTGACCGTGGTTTGGTTTCAACAGAACCCCTCATTTTCCACTTCTTGATTAGAGTTTGAACAATGCTGATTGGCATTTATATCCCTTTCCTGTTTTATACAGTTCAAATACCTTTTCCTGCAGATCTTTTGACAATTCTTTTGCTTTCCCCATGACTCAGAATCCAGAAACCTCAGTGCTGGATGAAAGATGCAAGGGTCTGTCAGGAGTCCAGAAACAATAATTACAAGCAAACAGATCACAGGTGAGGGCGGTTACCTTTAATAGCCATTCAAACACCTTTGTGTCAACTTGTGTGCATGTTATCAGGCCAAAATCGCCAGGGTGTGTAAACTTTTGATCAGGGTCATTTGGGTAATTTCTGTTGCCATTATGATTTAAAAAGAGAAAACACAGTTGTTCGATAATAAATGGCTTCAGCCAAATACTAACCATGAGTGAAAAAAGTTTTTGTGTTATCATTCATATCTCTGAAAAATGGTCAAGAATCCATAAATTCTGCCAGGGTATGTAGACTTATGAGCACAACTGTATATAAAAGAATCAGGACATCCTTCCTTTTGCTGGTGATCCCTATAGTGATAAGATTTATATAGAGGAATCGGGACCTCCTTTCTCCTGCTGGTAATCCCTCTAGTGATATAAAGATCTATATAGAGGAATCAGGACCTCCTTCCTTTTGCTGGTGAACCCTATAATAAGATTTTTATAGAGGAATCAGGACCTCCTTCATGCAATGGGTGCATTGCATCATGAAATCTGAGGATTACCAAAAGAATTTTGGGTCGCACTGTAGAGCCCAGTGTCAGAAAGCTGGGTTTGCGTCCGAGATCTTGGGTCTTCCAGCAGGACAATGAGCTCAAACATACGTCAAAAAGCACCCAGAAATGGATGGCAACCAAGCACTGGAGAGTTCTAAAGTGGCTAGCAATGAGTCCAGCTCTAAATCCCATTGAACACCTGTGGAGAGATCTTAAAATTGCTGTTGGGAAAAGGCACCCTTCCAATAAGAGAGACCTGGAGCAGTTTGCAAAGGAAGAGTGGTCCATGCTGCAGGATGTCTCTGCCTGTACCACAGGCTGGAGACTGTTGTCCAATGAGGTCCCATCAGACCCACCACCCCTCTTAGTATGATGACCATCTATTAATGAGAAGCTTGAAGAGTATGCAAACCCAAAATCTATTATTTAAATTTGTCCTGCCTGCCACCGATAGCCGCAGTTTACTCCAAGTGTTCACCTTTTACCCAAACCTGGATAATAGTGGGTGTATATTTAGGTGACAGTAGTCCAGTAGGCAAGAAGTAATGTGAACCCCCCAGATATTTAAAACGAGGATATAGTGGGAATAGGGCAGGCCTCTGAAACTTACTGTCCCAATCCACCATCCAATAACAATAGCGCGGGTTTCGTCCAGTTTATAGTCAGGCCAGAGAAGTATCCAAACCTGGATATCGTGTCCATGGCAGTCTCTAGTGTCACCCAAAAAGAGCAACCTATCGTCTACGTACAGCATTACGTTCTCGTGGAGGTCACCAAAATCTATTTTTTTAGTATCTTTGGCACCATACCGCACTGTAATGTCTTAAAGCAGACCTTCACCTATTTACAGTAATTCCCTCTATCTCCTCTTTGTGCTCCCCTCTTGCACATTAGCAGTCTTTTTTTTTTTTTTTTTACCATTGTAAATACCTTTCTCTTCTTTTTTGCTGGCCCCCCCCATGTCCGGATTCCTCACCTAGGCAAGGATGACTTTTATAGAGGAGCAAGGCATGAGGGGGGGGGGGAATAAAAATCAGAGATGGATGTTTGAGATAAGGGTAAATTTGAAGGCGGCAGCTCCCCTAGATCAGGTCCTGAATACCTAATAAACACATCAAACAACAAACAAGAGGGGGCACCTTCATCTAAATGCAGACTGTGCAGACAAGTGGCATGAATACAAAAGGATAAAATTATTGCACTCACTATTAGGGCCCTTTCACACCAAACACAGTTAGGTGCAGTTGGATTCATTTTGAACTCCAACTGCATAGACAGCCCAAAATCAAGGTAATCCTATGGGCATAGTTCACATCATTGCAGTGCAGTTCAGCACAGTTTAAAAAAAAAAAAAAGTAGAGCATGCTGCATTTTTCCACACCGCAAATGCAGGGAATGCGCTACAAACATGCTTCAAAATGCACGGCACCTGCACCGCACCCCTTTAAGCCAAGAAAGCCAAACCAAAAAACTTATAAAAAAAATGCACTGCAAACGCAGTGCTAGATGCAGCACAAAACACATGCAAATCGCAAATCCAAACCTGCATCAAACGCGCTTCAAATGCATGTAAACATGCAGTCAAAAAACGCACAGTTATGCGCAGTTTCTGGTGTAATTGGGCCCTAAAGAAGTAGATGGTGTGCATGTCATCATTAAGCCTCTTCTGGGATATGCAGAGATTGACAGGCAAGTGGCCAGGTACAGGCAGAGTGGCGCCGGGAAGCGTCTGGATCCACTCTGTGGGCGTGGTTACAAGTTTCACAAAGGGGCGTTGCTCTGAAACACGCAACCACCACACCAATCCCCCCCCCACCCCCCCGCCATTGACGTCATCCATGAAGAAAGCCGCGCTGAGCCGATCACCGTCGAGTTGGCGAAGCATAGCTGATCAGCTTGCGCTCCAACTCCTAGCATTGTGGACAGTAGGGTTGCCACCTCATCCCTTTAAAACTGAACACATATTAATTACACAGGTTCTCTGGCTGATTAAGGTGGTAATTAAACTCACTTGGTGCCTTATCAGCATTAAAATAGCCTCAGAACCTGTGTAATTACTATGTAATTACTATGTGTTCAGGTTTAAAGGGAGGAGGTGGCAACCCTAGTTGACAGTTTGACATCCAGCTGCTTCTGCCCATGCCTGGCCGCTTCACTGCATATCCCAGAAGAGGCTTAATGACGACATGCACACTGCCTACTTCTTAATAGCGAGTGCAATATTCTTATCCTTTGTATTCACGCCACTTGTCTACACACCCTGCATTTAGATAGAGGCGCTCCCTCGTTTGTTGTTTGAGACCATTGTAGTGTGTCTGCACTTGTGCAGGGAGACCCGTGCATGCGCAGATACAAAACAGATTTGTTAAGTCTTTGGGACCTGGCAGAAGTTTGCTGTGTTTGTGCATACGCGGGGAATTCCTTTGCATGTGCATATAATGTACGCCCACAGGTCTTGGTTAGGTCTTTGGGACCTGACAGACTTTTGCAGCATCCTTGTGCTGTGCAGACACGCTGCAAGCCTCTTGCAATGCCTCTGCGCCTGCAAAGGGAACCTCACGTATTTGTAGATATGCCACAGGTCTATGTTAGGTCTTTGAGATGTGACAGAGACTTTTATGGTGTGCCTGCATATGCGAGGGGGGGGGGGGGAGACCCATGCATGCACAGCTACGCCGCAGATCTTTTGGGGATTCAACAGACACTTTTGCAGCATGGAAACCTGAAACGGTGAATGGAGACGCAGCGAAATCCTGCTGTGAGCCGCTGCTTGTTCTAGTGTGAACCCAGGCTCAATCGCCCTCGGTCTGGAGCTCCATGCAAGGTTTCTCCTCATGGGGTGAGGATGATGATGAGAAAAGTGAGGGGATCAGCCCAGAACTACACGGAAGGAACTTGTGAATGATCTCAATGCAGTTGGGACCACAGTCACCAAACAAACCATTGGTAACACAATACGCCGCCATGGACTGAAATCCTGCAGCACCCCTAAGATCCCATTCCTCAAGGCGGCGCATGTACAGGGCCGTCTGAAGTTTGCCAATGAACATCTAAATGATTCAGAGAAGGATGGGGAGAAAGTGCTGTGATCAGATGAGACCAAAATTGAGCTCTTTGGCATTAACTCGACCCAAAACACAACGCCAAGGCAACAAAGGAGTGGCTCAAGAAGAAGCACATTAAAGGTCCTGGAGTGGCCTAGCCAGTCTCCAGACAGTAATCCTATAAAAAAAAATTATGGAGGGAGCTGAAAAATCCTTCCTGAGATGTGTGCAAACCTGGTCACCAACTACAAGAAACCTCTTACCTCTGTGCTTGCCAACAAGGGATTCTCCACCAGGGACTAAGTCATGTTTTGCTTGGGGATTAAATACTTATTTTACTCACTGAAGTGCAACTCAATTTATAACATTTGTATTGTTTTCTGGATTTTTGGTTAATATTTGATCTCTATCATTTAAAATACAGTAGTGCTCCAGTGCATAAGCAATAAATCTCCTGTCGAGACGCTATTCAAGTACACACAGAATAGAAGGTACCGTTCGGTCTCTGCTTCTCCTCCTCAGCTGTAGCCCAGTCTGGTTTTCGTCCTGTACCTGCACATTTGTTTGGATGCTTAGTTTTATTTGGAATAAATACGTTTTTACACTATCCAAGCTTTGTGGCTTTCATGGGGAGCCACTCTTTGCAGATTTGGTTGATGCACCGAGGCTCAGATATAGAAGTTATATACAATACATTCCTGCTGACTGGTGATTGGAGTCCTTCTGCCAGGACATCCGGAAAAGTTACCTTTGATGATATATAGTTTTTCATGCCTGAGGGTCACTCTGTGGCCACTACTGTCTGGTGAGCGCTTTGATATACCACTTCGGGTGAAGCACGAATAAGAAAGCATGTGCACTTTATTATGTGGTGATTGGATCTACTAAGAAGATTTTTGTGTGTTTTCTTCATAATCATTTGAGGACATTTGATTTGTTGCACTATATTCACTTTATTGTTAACACAGGATATTTATTGCTTATGCACTGGAGCACTTTAAAAAAAATGCTAAAATTAACAGGTTCACATTTAATATATTGCACTATTGATGAGCCCTATATTGTCTGTTTAATTGTTTATTAGTAAATTACTAATTTAGGAACAGCATCAGGTTGGTAGAGTGCACGTTTATTTTTTTGGCGCCGTGCCCATTAATTATTCACTTAAAGCGGGGGTCCACCTAAACCGCCAAAAAAAAAAAAAAAAAAATATTAAAAGCCAGCAGCTATAAATACTGCAGCTGCTGACTTTTAATAAATGGCCACTTACCTGTCCCAGGGTCCAGCGATGTCGGCAGGCGACGCCGAGAACCCGCTCGGTTCTCGGCAGCTGGCGCCGCCATCCTAGGTGAGGGAATCAGGAAGTGAAGCTTTGCGACTCCACTTCCCGGTTCCCTACTGCGCATGCGCGAGTCGCGCTGCGCGTCGTCACTGGTCCCCGCTATCTCCTGGGAGCTGTGTGTTTCCCAGTAGACAGCACGGAGGGACAGGAAGAGGCATAGACTCCCATGGGAGTCTATGCCGGAAGTGGGTGCAAATACCTGTCTTAGACAGGTATCTGCACCCCCCTCCCACCCTGAAAGGTGCCAAATGTGACACCGGAGGGGGGGGGGGGGTTACGAAAAGCGGAAATTCCATTTTTGTGTGGAACTCCGCTTTAAAATACAGTAGTACCTTGGATTAGGAGCATAATTTGTTCCAGAAGAATGCTTGTAATCCAAAGCACTCGTATATCAAAGCGAATTTCCCCATAGGAATCAATGAAAACTCAGATAATTTGTTCCAGAGTCACTGCTAGTGTATGCAGTACCGCATGTGGCCAAAGGTGGGGGTGGGGGGGCACCGGAAACACTCGGAGACGCTTTGGAATGGAGTGTTTCCAAGTGTCTCTGATAGTCACCGGCGCCCCCGCACCTCTGGCCACATGCGGTACTGCACACCCCAGAGGCTTGAATCCTAATCGTCTTGCGAAGCAAGGCTCGCGAACCGAGTCAGGATTTAAAAAAAAAAAAAAAAAAAAAAAAAAAAAAAAAAAAAAAAAAAGCTTGTATTGGGAAAGGCTTGTAAAATGCGTTACACTATACACCTATGATGAAAGTTATAGACCCTTAATTTCTTTGTAAGTGGGCAAACTTCACAAAATCTGCAGGGGATCAAATAATTTAAATTACTTTCCCATTGTACACAGGGAATTCAAGCAGTTATGGATACGTCACTAGTTTCTAATAGGTCTTTGGGATCTGGAAAGCTGGAAGAGGACCTACAAGATAGGGGGCACAGAAAGGGACGGGTGCCAGAAGAACCATAGCTGAAAGAAAAACAATGCTGGACTCCATGAACTAGTTCTTTTTTTTTTAAAGGAGTCTGTTACGAAGTTTCAGGATTTTTTTACTTTCCAAACTTTTCGCCATCTGACAGGTTCTCGTTAAGCCTGACGCAGTCACTTGCAGATCCAAGAAGCTCAGACAGACTACAACGTGCCTCCGATCCCAGCACTTCTTTTATTTTGGCATTTGTCTGCAGATTATAAAACATTGCTACTTCTCAGCGAGAGGATATGAATATATTTTATTATGAAACCAGCGGGGGCCTTCTCAGCTTCTCACTTTGAATATATTATCCTTTTATTTGGAAGCTGCGTAAATAAATCGCGCCTGTCCCGAGTGACGCGGCGTTCAAGAGATTCTATCTCCGTGGACAGAAAAGCGCCGTGTTTCTTTTTTTTTTTGTCATGAGATTTTTACTTACTTGCTTATTCCTTCAAACGAGGCCTCCCTGCAAACACTGCCGCTGTCCGTATTAACCCCGCGCTGCAAAAGAAAAAAAGAACACAAATCAAAAAGTGTTAGAAAAGATTGGGGGGGGGGGGGGTCAGAAGATGAAAGATGGAGTCCTCCCTCCTCCCTTCATCAAGATGCTAATGAAATTTCTATGTGCCTCTCTATGCAATGCAGGCAGATCATGGCTGGTGAGAGGAGTCAGCAGGGTGCTGTACATAGCTTCCTGAAAACATCCCAGCCCCCCCGGCCTCAGTACTTCACTCAAGAGCCCCCAGTCCTGATGCAAAGCAGGGGGCTGGCTCTGGGGAGGAGTTATGCAAATATCAAAAACCCTTGATGGGTGGGTGTCAGTCTGGAGGATTCTGAGCCATTACATGTGATGCTGAGCCTTCAAGAACTGAAATCCAATGAATGAAAAGGGCAGGCCTGGGACAGTCAGTCTGGGGCGGAAAGGGTTAGATCAGTAATGGTGAACCTTGACACCCCAGATGTTTTGGAACTACATTTCCCATGATGCTCAACTGCACTGCAAAGTACATGAGAACCATGGGAAATGTAGTTCCAAAACATCTGGGGTGCCAAAGTTCACCTACATTTCCCATGATGCTCAACTACATTGCAAAGTGCATGAGCATCATGGGAAATATAGTTCCAAAACATCTGGGGGGGGGGCCAAGGTTTGCTATCACTGGGCTAGATGATGTGGTTTGACCACCCCTAGCCCCAGGTGTGAAGGACCCATTAGACCGGTCAGTGGTCATAAGAAAGGACTAAACCAAAAAGAAGCTCTTTGATGGGTCTCTCCAGGATGAGTTTCAGCACCGCGGACAGCTCCTTACAATACACTATAGATCACTTCTTATCAAAGCCAGTGGCCATAAAGAGAGACTCTCTCAAACATTCTTTATCATAAACTCTTTCCTGTATAAAGATCAAACCTCATATAAATGGTCTTTTGCTGATCATCATTATACAGCTAGTAAAATAAAGTATTGAACACGTCACCATTTTTTTAGGTAAATTTATTTGTAAAATGTGTTATTGACATGAAATTGTCACCAAATGTCGGTAACATCCCATACATACAAAGAAACCAAAACAAGTAAGTTCAGAAATGAAGTTATGTGTAATAAAAATGGAATGACACAGGGAAAGGTATTGAACACGCTAACTGAAATATATTCAATACTTCGTAGAAAATCCTTTGTTGGTAATAACAGTTTCAAGACGCCTCTTGTATGGAGAAACTAGTCCCATGCATCGCTCAGGTGTGATTTTGGCCCATTCTTCCATTAGGACCCTTTCTTTTTAATATCTTTATAAATGATATGGGGTCTGGGATTAAAAGGTACCATTTCAGTCATTACAGATGACACCAAGCTATGCAGTGGAATAACGTCCTTACAGGATGAGGTTTAATGTTGATAAAGTTATGCACTTGGGGTCTACAAACATGCATGGCACCATACATACTAGGGGAGTAGAACTGGGGGAATCAATGGTGGAGAAGGATCTGGGGGGTTTTGGTAGATCAGAAGCCCAATTGCGCTATAAAAAGCGCTATACATAAATATTGCTTAACTGAAATTACAAAATATCCAATCTTTAATAAAATCTTCACATCAGTGATAAATAGTCCACAAAAGTAGAAACGCAAGTTGAAACAAAAACTCTTCTAATGCCGCGTACACACAACCGGTCTTGTGAGTAGACTCTGACGGTCTTTCCGACGGAGTTCCGCTGAAACGGACCTGCCTACACACGATCACACCAAAGTCCGTTCGTTTAGAACGCAATGACGTACGACAGGACTAGAAAAAGGCTGCTCAATAGCCAGTAGCCAATAGCTGCCCTTGCGTCGTTTTTGGTCCGTCGGACTAGCATACAGACGAACTAGAAACATGTTCTATTTCTAGGTCCGTCAGAATTTTAGAAAGAAAAAGGCAGACGAAGCCCACACACGATCGGAACGTCCGACAGAATGATTCCGTCGGACCTTTTCTGCCGGAAAGTCCGGTCGTGTGTACGCGGCATTATAAATCAATCAGTGTTTCCACACACTTCCACCACAGTGGTTTTTCGTTCTCAAAAGGAGTGCACACCACCACCGGTGCAAATGCGCGCTCACCTCCCAGATGAGTTAAAACTTATATATAAATGAAGCCTTCACAATCTCCTCCTCTTCACAAACCATGGTGGGTAATCAAGCTTGTTCCTTATTACTGGCAACTCAGCACACCCGCATCCAAGGAAACAAATCACCTCCCAACTCCGCTCAAGATTCCATGAGGTCAGGACATGTAAATAATAAGTATAGAGACCATAGTGTTCTCCGTATACAAATATATTCAAAGCCCCTAAGAACAAGGATGCACTTACAAGATAAAACTTTTTAATCACATATAAAACCTCCAAAGTCCGCCGTGTTGACACTCACACTGCCTGGCTGGACGTCATACTATCGGCTCCTCCCTTCTAGAAGCCCAATAATAACATGCAATGCAAAGCTGCGGTTTCCAAAAGCGAGCAAAGTCCTTTCTTATATTAATAGAGTTATGGACTCCAGAGAGAGAGATATCATTTGGCCCCTGTACACATCATTAGTAAGACCTCATCTGGAATATGCAGTTCAGTTTTGGGCACCATTTTTTTGCCTTCCTCTGGATCAACTGTAGGTATAGGATCGCGTTTATGGGATTGTAACAAAAATTTAATGATTTTTTCCCCCTTTCTTGTGTCTTTTTTAAAACCAGACTAACTATGTAAACATATATAGATCTCCCTTTTGATACAAGTTGATTAAATGATTCACTGACAGGAAGTCTAGGTTGAAGGCTAGGGGGTAGAACAGGGGTAGGCAACCTTTTGAGCACAGTGTGCTGAAAAATGTTTTCAAAGAAATTGAGCGTGTCGATTTGCTGTAAACTACTTGAGTAATTTTCTACCCTGCACATCTGCCCCACCTCTGTACCCCCATGCTCTTCTGTCTCACTGCTGAACCACCTTCTCACCTGTCCTAGCACTGAACCCATCTGCTCATCTGCCCCACCACGGTCCCACCAATGTACCTCCTTTCTCCTCTTCACCCCCCTCTGTAGCCCCCTGCTCTTCTGCACCACCACTGTAACCCCCTGCTCATCTGCCCAACTAATGCACCTCCCTTTCACATCTGCCCCAACACTGAACCCCCCCAGCTTATCTTTTCCCCCACTGTAATCCCCTTCTCATCTGGCACAACACTAAACCCCCCCCCCCCCCCCCGCTCATCTGTCCCACCCACTGTAACCCCCTGCTCATCTGCACTGTCACTGTACTGTGCTCTCCTGTCTCGCCACTGAACCCCATTCTCATTTCTCCCACCACTGTACCTCCTGCACTTCAGCCAAACCACTGTACTCCCCTGAACATCTGCCCCACTGCTGTATCCCGTTCTTCTGTCCCAACGCTGAACCCCCTTCTCATCACTCCTACCACTATAACCCTCTTTCCCATCTGCCCCCCCACTGTACCTCCTGCACATCTGTCTCACCTCTGTACCCCCTGCTCTTCTGTTCCACCTCTGTACCCCTCTGCTTGTCTGCCCCACCACTGTAACCCCCTGCTTATCTGTCCCACCAATGTACCTCCTTTCTCCTCTGCCCTGCCACTGTACCCCCCCCGCACAACTGCCCCACCTCTGTTCTCCCCCTGCTCTTCTGCCCCACCAGTGTAACCCCCTGCTCATCTGGCCCATCACTGAACCCCCCCTGCTCCTCTGTCCTACCACTGTAACCCCCCTGCTCATCTGCCCCATCACTGTAACCCTCTTGCTCTTCTGTCCCACCGCTGAGCCCCCTTCTCATCTCTTCCACCACTGTACCTCCCTGCACATCTGCCCCACCATCGTACCCTCCTGATCTTCTGTCCCACTGCTAATCCCCCCCCCCCCCCGGCTCATCTCATATATATTTTTTTTTTTTTTCAACAAAGTTCCCAGAATCTCAACAGTAATTCCACAAACTGTCAACTGATTGTGATTTTCTCTATCACAGTGAAATCTCTTCTTTCTGAGATTGGTAGTGGCAACCAAGCGAGTCATGTTCCTCCAGATGATGGGCGGGGCTAGCAGGACCGTGATTGGCTTTGGCAGTGGCCAACAATCCTCCCCCTCCTGGAAACAGGGACCGCCCCCCCCCCCTAGCAGAACTGCACCCAATCTCTTCCACCTTAACAAGAGCTGACGATCGCGGCTACAACAAAGTTAGATAATCAATGTTTCCCATCTTTTACAATGTTTGGGGGCACAGTGCCTCCCCCTCGGTGCAGGTGCGGCATGGGGATGTGCGAGATGTGAGACTGAAATGCATTAGCGTCTCACTGACACTTCCCAGCACTGCTCTGCTGTTGAGAGTCGGGTGCCGGCAAAAGAGGCTTGTCTAAACGTGTCTAAACACAGCCTGGGGAATACATAAACCTGGATTTTCTGCTTTCCGAAATTATTATAAAGACGACGTATCAGGATGATATCACTTCCTCTCCAAGAGTACAACATAATACAATATCAAAAAACAGAATCTTGTTGTCAAAAGGAATATAAATAACTATGTTATCTGATATGGTTATGAAGGCTCTGGAGCTGGGAGGCAGCACGCAGGCAGGGAGGTGACAGGGAAGTAAGTGTTAGACCTTAGGAAGCCTCTTTGCACTGAATCTCAGACAATGCAACAAAAGCTTAAAGGAAAACTCCACTTCTTTGGAAAAAATGAAATGGCATATACTGTACATTGCTACACAACCCTCCCACTGATGCCAACGATAGGACACCTTTCCTTCCACTGACACCAATGAAGAGGCACTATTCTATTCCTTCCAGTGACATTAGTGATGGAGCACTATTCCTCCAAATGTCACAGACGAGGCACTATTGCTTCCACAAATACCAATCATGGAGCACTATTCCTCCCAATGACACCAATGTTGGGGCATCAATCCTCTCACTGACACCATTGATGGTGCACTATTACTCCCACTGATACCATTGATGCGACTATATTGCTCAAAGATGGGGCACCATTTTATTCCAGGGAACTATTCCTCCCAAGGATACAATTGATGGGGCACTATCCCTTCCACTGACATAAATGATTGGGCATTATTCTTCCCACTGATACTATTGATGGGACACTATTCTTATTGACACCAACGACAGGGAACTATTTCTTCCATTATCATCATTGACAGGGGACTATTCTTCCCAAAAAAGGAAGAGAAGCGCCAGGCAAATCCTAGTGCAGCATTATTTTATTTGATTAAAATACAAATTGTTGACAGTGTAAGGTGCCAGTGAGGGTAGGTGCTTTCCAGATCCAGCATCACAGAAGAGCCGCCGGGGTATCCCCGTGGAAGAGTCCACGAGCACCGTGTGTCAGCAGGAGGCTGAAGCCTCGAAGGACCTGGGGAGGACGCCGGCTGTATAACTCTGTCTAGGAGTGTTCCGGAGCTGTCAGAGTAGGGAGCCACCTACCACTGTGTCTGGCCAATCAGAACGCATTTCGAAGGCACGGCCAAGTCTCCATCAGCCTGGCTGACGCATTACGATTGGCCACACACAGTGGTAGGCGGCTCCCCACTCTGACAGCTCCAGGAAACTCCTACACAGAGTTACACAGACAGTGTCTTGCCGAGAAAGTTCCCCCGGCGGATAAGGACCCCCCCTGTACTGCGCAGGCGCAGCTCTTGCGCAGTACGAACGACTAAGGAGCCGCCGAAAATAGCCAAAGCTGAAAACCTTCAATCAGCTGTACACGGCGCCTGCGCCCTGGGTCCAGGTTCAAGCCCCACCATCCAAGTGGACCTAGAGGGAGAATAAAAAAACGCCAAGCAAAGCGAGGCCGTGCCCAAAGCGTGGCGAGCGAAGCAAGCCTGCGGGGCGCCCTCTTACAGGCGCCGTGTACAGCTGATTTACAACTATTCGGCTATTTCCGCCGGCTCCTACTGCGCAAGCGCTGCACCTGCGCAGTAGAGGGGGGTCCTTATCCGCCGAGGGGAACTTTCTCGGCAGAACACCGGCAACCTCCCCAGGTCTTTCGATACTTCTGCCTGCCGCTGACACACGGCGCTCGTGGACCCTTCTATGATGATGGATCTGGAAAGCACCTACCCCTCACTAGCACTATGTAAGTGCACCTTATACTGTCAATAATTTGTATTTTAATCAAATAAAATGTTGCACGAGGATTTGCCTGACGCTTCTCTTTCCCATAGTGATCGGGTCCCCCAGCCCGCGCCTGAAGCAGCCTCACTCCCTTTGCAGCATTTGATTCAGAGATTCAGAGTTGACAGGGGAGCACGCACCCTCTAGAACCCCATGTTCTACTCCTTCATTTCAGGACTTTGATCAATCGATTTTTTACAAAAACTTTTGTTTTTTATTTTATTATTCAATTTTTACCTCTAAAATATATATTTTTATTCTTGCTATTCATGAACCAACATACTTATGCATGTCCTCCCACTATTTTTCATAATCAGGCATTTCAGCGCTGAGCGTTACACCAGTGTTTTATGTGTGTGTGTGTTTTTTCTAACTGTTCCTCCATATGACACCAACGACGAGGCACTATTCCTCCCACAGATAGCAATCAAGGAGCACTATTCTTCCCACTGACACTAATGATGGGCCCTATTCCTTTCACTGACACCAATGATGGTCCCTATTCCTCCCACTGACACCAATGATGATGGAGCCCTATTCCTCCCACTGACAACAATGATGGAGCCCTATTCCTCCCACTGACACCAACGATGGGGTACTATTCCTCTGACTGACACCAATGATGGGGTACTATTCCTCCGACTGACACCAATGATGGGGTACTATTCCTCTGACTGACACCAATGATGGGGTACTATTCCTCTGACTGACACCAATGATGGGGTACTATTCCTCCCACTGACACCAATGATGGGACACTATTCCTCCCACTGACACCAATGATGGGGCACTATTCCTCCCACTGACACCAATGATGGGGCACTATTCCTCCTCCTGCTGACAACAGGTGCTATGTAATTATTTTTTACTCCCACCAAGCCTGCGGAAGCCTGAGGCATTTCTACTCCCACTGGCCACAGTCTGGCCCCCTAAAATCTGAAAAACAGAAAAATTGCCCTTTGCTTTGAAATGAATTATAAGTTATGCCAAGTGACTTGGCTTTGGTAGCACTCCACAAAGCAGAGTGGCCCTAAGACAGGGGTCCTCCAATTTAAGAATTCCACATAAAAAACAAACAAAAAGAGAGCGCCAAACGATTGTGTCAAGAGTCTGAAACCTTTTATGGTTATTATCACACATACAGCATAGTGGCAAACAGTCAATCAATGCATTTTGGGGCCTTAATTCCCCCTTCATCAGATCTTGGACAATGCGGCAAAAACAGGTCTACCGGATCTAAAGCAAAAGCTCCTGGGTATAAATCTCCAACAGAAGGCAAGCCTCATACATATCAATTCTTTCACCCGTCAGAATTATATCCAGGAGCTTTTGCTTTGAATCCAAGAGACACAATTCTGCTGTTTAAGCCCTGAAATGCGTTGAATTTCCTTTTGCCCTCCTGCTATGTGTGATATTAACAATAAAGGATCTTGAACCTGCCGAACTCTAGGCAGATATAATAGACATAAAAATAATAAAGCTCTATATTTATTTATACATCAATATACTTTGATATACAGCGGGTAAAAATAAGTATTGAACACGTCACCATTTTTCTAGGTAATTATATATTTCTAAAGGTGCTACTGACATGAAAATTTCACCACATGTCGGTAACAACCCATACATACCAAGACACCATAACAAATAAGTTCAGAAATTAAAAGGGATACTAAAGTCTAATTTTTTTTACTCCTTTAAAAATAACAAACATGCTATAGTTACCTGCTCTGTAGTGCTTTTTCATAGAGCAGCCCCGATCCTCCTCTTCTCGGGTCCCTCTTCGGCACTACTGGCCCCTCCCTCCTGGTGAGTGCCCCCACAGCCAGCAGCTTGCTATGGGGGCGCTCAACAGGAGGGAGCCTCCATTAAGACACAGAGCCACGGCCCCCCCCCCCCCCTCATTGACTTTGATTGACAACAGCGGGAGCCAATGGTGCTACTTCAGCCAATGAGTTTGGACAGCCAAGTCTCTATTTTTTTTATCCCATGCAATCCATACATACAAAGAAACCAAAACATATACGTTCAGAAATGAAGTTAAGTGTAATAAAATGGAATGGCACAGGGGAAAAGTATTGAACACGCCAACTTAAATGCATTTAACACTTGGTACAAAATCCTTTGTTGGTAATGAAAGCTTCAGGATGCCTCCTGTATGGAGAATCTAGTCCCATGCGTTGCTCAGGTGTGACTTTGGCCCATTCTTCCACATAAACCGTCTTCAAACCTTGAAGGTTCTGTGGGCCTCTTCTACGAACTCTGATCTTTAGTTCTTTCCATCGATCTTCTATTGGATTCAAGTCAGGTGATTGGTTGGGCCATTCCAGCAGCTTTATTTTCTTTCTTTGAAACCAATTGAGAGTCTCCTTGGCTTTGTGTTTGGGATCATTGTCTTGCTGAATTGTCCTCCCTCGTTTCATCTTCATCATCCTGGTAGATGGCAGCAGATTTTTATAAAGAATGTCTTGGTATATTTTTCCTTTCATCTTTCAGCCCCGCACCACGATGTTCCCATCTCCAAACTTCACTGTTAGCATGGGGGGTGTTTTTGGGGTGATGTGCCATTTGACCTCCAAACATGGTGTGTATTGTGGCATGCAAAGAGTTCCATTTTGGTCTCATCTGACCAGACTACAGCCATGGCCAAAAGTTTTGGGAATGACACAAATTCTGCTGCTGAAGGCTGGGTTCACATCATTGCGAATTGGATGCGGGTTCACCGCATCCAAATCACAATAGCAAGAGATTTTGACTGGCTCTCTATGGAGCCGGTTCACATATCTCAGCAGCGGGTCCAGCGCGATTGGCACAAAAAGGCTGTGCGTCTTTTGGTCTGTTTCAGGTCCAAATTCAGCCATAAATCCGGGCTGCAATCGGACCTGAAATGGTGAACCAGGACGCACCGGACCCCTGCTGTAAGACGCATGCGGCTCATATGTGAACCCAGCCTTTAGATCTTTTTGTCAGATGTTACTTTGGTAAACTGAAGTATAATTACAAGCATTTCATAAGTGTCAAAGGCTTTTATTGACAATCACATGAAGTTTATACAAAGAGTCAATATTTGCAGTGTTGACCCTTCTTTTTCAAGACCTCTGCAATTCTCCCTGGCATGCTGTCAATTTCTGAGCCACATCCTGACTGATGGCCGCCCATTCTTGTATAATCAGTACTTGCCGTTTGTCAGAATTTGTGGGGTTTTCTTGTTCACCCGCCTCTTGAGGATTGACCACAAGTTCTCAATGGGATTAAGGTCCGGGGAGTTTCTTGGTCATGGACCCAGAATTTTGAAGTTTTATTCCCCAAGCCACTTAGTTATCACTTTTGCCTTATGCCAAGGTGCTCCATCATGCTGGAAAAGGAATTGTTCCTCACCAAACTGTTCTTGGATGGTTGGGAGAAGTTGGTCTCGGAGGATGTTTTTGTACCATTCTTTATTCATGGCTGTGTTCTTAGGCAAAATTGTGAGCGAGTCCACTCTCCCTTGGCTGAGAAGCAACCCCAAACAATCAAAAAAGGGGATTCAGAGAAAATGACTTTCCCCCAGTCCTCAGCAGTCCAATACCTGTACCCTTTGAAGAATATCAGTCTGTCCCTAAAGTTTTTCCTGGAGAGAAGTGGCTTCTTTGCTGCCCTTCTTGACACCAGACCATCCTCCAAAAGTCTTCTCCTCCCTGTGTGTGCCGATGTCCTCACACCTGCCTGCCGCCATTCCTGAGCAAGCTCTGCACTGGTGGTGCCACCGATCCCGCAGCTGAATCAACTGTAGGAGACAGTCCTGGCGCTTGCTGGTCTTTTGTGGGCGCCCTGAAGCCTTCTTTACAAATGCAGTGGAAATGTTTTTTATGGGATTACGTTCATTTTCATGGCAAAGAGAGACTTTGCAATTATAATTCATCTGATCATTCTTAATAACATTCTGGAGTATATGCAAATTGCCATCATAACAATTGAGGCAGCAGACTTTGTGAAAATTAATTTTTGTGTCATTCTCAAAACGTTTGACCACGGCTGTATATTCTCCCAGTATTTCACAGGCTTATCTAAATGTTGTGCAGTAAACTTTAAATGCGCTTTAACGTGCTTTTTCTTCAGCAATGGAGTCTTGCGTGGTGAGCGTGCATACAGGCCATGGTGGTTGTGGGCATTACTTATTGTTTTCTAGTAAACAATTGTACTTGCTAATTCCAGGCCTTTCTGAAGATCTCCACAATGGGCCCTTGGACAACTCTTCTGATAATTCTTTTTACTCTGTCAGAAATCTTCCGAGGAGCACCTGGTCGTGGCCGATTTATGGTGAAATTAGGTTCTTTCCACTTTCAGAATTATGGCCCCAACAGTGCTCACTGGAACATTCAGAAGTTTAGAAATCCTTCTGTAACCAATGCATCAGTATTTTTTGCAACAATAAGGTTGTTTAGGTCTTTAGAGAGCTCTTTGCTTTTACCCATCATTAGAGGTTTCTTGTGTGACGCCATGGTAATGAGACACCTTTTTTTTATAGACCATCAGTTGAGACTGAACCAGCTGATATTAATTTGCACTGACAAGGGGCAGGATTGCTTTCTAATTACTGACAGATTTCAGCTGGTGTCTTGGAAAGAACCTCATTTCACCATAAACCGGCCACGACCAGGTGCTCCTCACAAGATTTCTGACAGAGGAGTAAAAAGAATTATCAGAAGAGTTGTCCAAGAGCCAACGGACCACTTATGGAGAGCTTCAGAAACCATGAAATCAGGCCGAGACAGAAGTACAGCTAAATCACACTTGTTTAACAATAAAAGAAAAAAGAACAAAACGTAGACAAAACAAAAGTTTTCAGAAACTGGAACGGATAGTCAGACAAGCCAGAAGTCAGGGATCAATGTAGTGGAACAGCAAGCAGGATCTGGAGCCAGAAGGGATGCCAGCAAAGCAAGTCTTGAACAGGATCGCAGGTGATAGTCTCCGTGATGCTGACCAAGGCGAAGGCAGAGCTCCTCTGGGCTGGACGACTTAAAGCGGAGTTTCGCGAAAAAAAAAAATTTTAGATGTCAGCAGCTGCAAATACTGCAGCCGCTGACTTTTAAAATAAGGACACTTACCTGTCCCGGGGTCCAGCGATGTCAGCACCCGAGACCTAACCATCCCTCGATCCTCGGGTGCTGCCGCCGCCATTCTCACTGAGGGAATCGGGAAGTGAAGCGTTGCAACTTCACTGCCCGGTTCCCTACTGCGCATGCGTGTGTCGCGCTGCGCGTCTACACTGGTCCCCGTTGTGTTGTGGGAACTGTGTATTTCCCACAACACAACGGGGGTGGGCGGGGAGTCTGCGGCTAGCTATACCCGGAAGTGGGTGCAGATACCTGTATTATACAGGTATCTGCACCCCCCTCCCCCCTGAAAGGTGCCAATTGTGACACCGGAGGGGGGGAGGAATCTGATGAGCGGAAGTTCCACTTTAGGGTGGAACTCCGCTTTAAGTAGGCAGGACTGACGAGCAGGATATCATCAACAGCTGAGTAACTGTGGAGAGATAGGAGCTGGCAATTAGCCGACAGCTGAGCGGCCAGCTCACAGAAGGGCTGAGCCCAGCCCTGACATTTCCATGCCTTTTTGCACCTCCCTTTCTTCAGGTGTTCAATACTTTTTTTTCCCTGTGTCATTCCATTTTATTACACATAACTTCATTTCTAAACGTATTTGTTTTGGTGTCTTTGTGTGTAGGGATTGCATGGGTTGTTACCGACATGTGGTGAAAATTTCATGTCAATAACACTTTTAGAAATATATTTATCTAGAAAAATGGTGACGTGTTCAATACTTATTTTACCCGCTGTATATAAAAATGCATAATAAATATTTTATGTGTTTTAAATTAGTGTAAGTAATTGAAGTTGACAGTAGCCGTTTCTTGCAGTTCCTGTACAGCAGGGATATGCAATTAGCGGACCTCCAGCTGTTGCAGAACTACAAGTCCCATGAGGCATAGCAAGACTCTGACAGCCACAAGCATGACACCCAGAGGCAGAGGCATGATGGGAGTTGTAGTTTTGCAGCAGCTGGAGGACCACTAATTGCATATCCCTGCTGTACAGCATGAATCAGAGAGCTTGAGGGAGAAGCAGCACAAGGAGCCAATCGGTTGTGCTGCAGTGTTTATGTGTTAATAAGGAATATGTAAATGTGAGGGGGGGGGGGGAGAGTAGAGTGACACAGATGATGCTGCTTCTCAATTTACTGCCCAGCCACAGTCTAGAGGTGGGTCCACCATGATCTGGGCTCAGGGAAAGTGGGTTAAATGGTGCTTGATTTAGACTAAGGACATCTAGTGGTGGAAATGAAGTACTGTTGGGGGAGGGGCCACTCTAGATTGAAGACGAACGTTGCAGCAAAAGCCGATTTAAAGGTTGCTCTGGGTCAAAGCCTAATTTTTTTACATTTGCTTTAGTTATTTGTTCCTTTTTAAACACATGTAGTTTAACTCTCAAAATGCCAACATCTGTACATATACCTTTTACATTTGGGATTGAGATCAATTAAAATTGAACTCTGATAACTAAAATCGGAGAGTAAACAATTATTCCAGCACAAGCATCGGCAGGAACACAGCGCCCAAAAAGAATCTTTTGACCCCCCCCCAGCTCCGCGGGAGAGACGCTTTCATTAAAAGCTACGAGAGCGCGGGAGCAAAAAGCACAGCGGCCGACTTCCCCCAACGCTGGCAGTCACTCTCATCAAAGCATTAGCAATAAAAACGGTTTTAATGAGATGCATTAAAAAGTCACACTCACCTCGCAAGTCATTTAGAAAAGAAAAATCCTGTCTGCGAGTGACCTGCGAGGACGGCGATATTGCCAGCCGCAAGTAACATCACAAATCATTAATACGATTAGACTAAATTAAATCTCTTTGAAAGTACAATCAAGTAATGGGGATGGGATTCATTTGCGGAATGTTGGCTTTTTATTTAAAGGGGACAGATAATGGGAATAAAGTGGAAGCACCAAGAGCTAAATCAGGTGTGCTGCATGCAAGTGACAGAAGGAGAGAGCAGAGGGAGGAGCTCATCAGTCTTCTGTTGCTCCTTTACCATTAAAACCCATGCTAGAGCTGGGGAGGTGACCTAGTTGTGCTGCTTAACCACTTCAATACCAGGCACTTAGACACCTTCCCGCCCAGACCAATTTTCAGCTTTCAGCGCTGTTGCAATTTGAATGACAATTGCGCGGTCATGCTACATTGTACGCAAACAGTTTTTTTATCATTTTGTTCCCACAAATAGAGCTTTCTTTTGGTGGTATTTGATCACCTCTGCGGTTTTTATTTTTTGCGCAACAAATAAAAAAAGACCGAAAATTTTGAAAAAAAAAAAAAAGTCTTTCTTTGTTTCTGTTAAAAATTTTGGTAAATAAGTACGTTTTCTTCTTCAATGACGGGCACTGATACGGCGGCACTGATGGGCACCAATGAGGTGGCACTGATGGGCACTCATAGGTGGCACAGAAGGCACCACGTATGGGCACTGACAGGTGGCACCGATGGACACAGATGACACCGATTGGTGCCACTGATGCCCCTAAGGGTGGCATTGCTGGGCGTCACTGCAATATAATAGTGCCAATCAGTGCCCATTTGTGGGCACTGATTGGTAAAGATTGGGCACTGACTGGGCACATTGGGCACATGTGGATGGCCATGGGGTACATACCTGGCCATCCACATGTTGCCCCCTTCCCTGGTGGTCCTAGTGGCGATCCCTGGTGGTCCAGTGTGGTGATCTGAGGGGGGGCTGCGCTGATAAACAATCAGCGCAGACCCCCCCTGTCAGGAGAGCCGCCGATTGGCTCTCCTCTACTCGCGTCTGTCAGACGCGAGTGAGAAAAAGCCGATCAACAGCTCTTCCTATTGACATCGTGATCAGCCGTGATTGGACACGGCTGATCACATGGTAAAGAGCCTCCGCCAGAGGCTCTTTACCAAGATCGGTGGAGCGGTGTGTCAGACTGACACACACCGCTGCACTGATTGCCGCGATGCGCGCCCCCCGCGGACGCGTGGCGGCATGTTATCCTACTGGACGTCATATGACGCCCAGTCAGGATAACGGAGCCACTGCCCGGCCGCCAATCTGCTATAGGCCGGGCGGGAAGTGGTTAAAGTGTGATTGTTACCCCAGCATTTCATATTCTTTGTATGTGCCCGCTGTACCATGTGTATGAGAAAGTCTCCTGTTCTCTTATGTATTGCTTCCTTTATGTGAAATCCCCAGTGTTCCTGCCAGCCCCTCTGCTTTCCTATTACAAACTGACCACACTAAGCAGCAGAGCACACTGTGGTCAGTTCTCTAGCTATGCTGGGAACTCTGTGTGCTATCCTCCAATGATCAGACCTGTCTTGATACCGCACACCCCACCCTATCCTGCACAGCCATTCACTGGGAAGCTCGGTGTGCTGTTGCACCTCCCTCCTCCCCCCAGCTCTTAAGCAGCTGAGAACAGAGGGAATGTGATCACTTATAAAAAAAGGGGGGGGGTAGGTATTTATAATTTTTTTTTGTATCTATATACAAATGTTTTGCCTTTCATTTTAATTTTAAACTGAATGGGTTGTTTTACAAGGTGATCGTTTACAAATCACTTTATAGTTGACCTCCAGCTTTGTCTTTCACATAGCTCCCAACTGTCCCTGATTTGGAGCAATGTCCCTCTTTCCTCCTCATTTGTCCCTCATTTTGGTCTGATCCATATAGATGTATATAAAATGCACTTATTTTTCAAAAAGTGTAAACCAAATCTAAATTGCTGAATTGTTCAATTTTAAAAGCCAATATAAAGGAATAGTAGTGGTAAAAAAAAAAAGCACTTGTGGATTTATTTAACTTTTTTTTGGTTATTTCCCCTTTAAGGGGGTGTGGCAGGGGGCGTGTCTTATGCCTACATACGTTTGCTAGCAGGTGTCCCTCATTCCCAAAATGTTGGGAGGTATGCTTTCAGTCTTGCACAGTTGTACCGGCTCCACTCCTGGACTGAAACGGCTTCCTCCGATTTCACTGCACACTGTGAGCTTCTCACAATGTGCATTAGAAGCTGTAGCAAGTCAGATAGAGCTCCACCTCATTTCCTGGCCGGAGGACTTCCAACATCATGTAGCTTTTCCGCCCCAGCCTGACTCTCCCCGGCCCGCCCCTTTCATTCACTGGATTTCAGTTTTTTTCAATCATGGAGGCTCAGCATCACATGTGGGCGTTAACTATGCAAATACACCCTGCCTGGGACCACCCACTCCTCCAGATTGACACCCACCCATCAAGGTCTTTTGGCATTTGCATAATTCCTCCCAAGAGCCAGCCCACTGCCTGCATCAGGACTGAGGGATTTCGAGTACTGAGGCAGGGTGCTGTGATGTGCTCAGAAAGCTATATACAGCACCCTGTCAGCCCCTCCCACCAGCCACGATCTGGCCACATTGCACAGAGAAGCACAGAGACCTAGTAATGATATAACTGGGTCCGAAATAAGGTATGTGATGGAAACTGAAAGGTTTATTATTTTATTTTAATTGCATATGATGGGGGGGGGGGCAAATATAAACAGATTAATCTTTAGCTTTAACTGTAACTGAGGCCCTGCTATGTTTGAGAGGGTTTGGGGAGGTTGGCTTGATGCACCAGGCTTGGCCCCAGTAGACCCGATGATAGGATATTGTGGTAGAATGCTGTTGGTTACACAATGCTGGTTATTGCTACCTAACTTTGAAGTATGCAATATTAATGCTCTATTGGCACTGTCATTTCTGTTTTCAGCCACTAGGTGGGGCTGTATGTTCTGAGCTCTATACAGTTGGGAGCTGTAATTGCCTATTTGTTTTCTACTGTTTTGTACATTACAACTTTGCATTCTTTTGTGAGTGTTTATGGACCATGTATGCTTAAATGTGTTCAAATAAAACATTTTTTTTTTGGGGGGGGGGGGGGGGGGTGTTTGTTTTTTAAATCAGAACAGAGAAAAGTCAGGTCACCAAGCTGGCATTGCTGTCTAGCAGTGCTTGGTAAATCTCAGGTCTAGATGGGCAGAAATACAAATCCTTTTGTAGGTAAAACAGATTTCATATATGTATTACAGGTGTGCATTTGTCTGGAGTGGAGCTTTCACTAACACCAGAGAAAAGAAATAATGCTGGAAAACCTACTTAAAAAAAAAAATAATAATAATAATAATAAATAAAAAACAGAATATGAGAAAAAGGTGTAAAGTGGGCAAATACTGTATGTCACTTAAATGACTTGGGGCACTCTCACACTGAGTAAAGCACCGTTATTTTTAGCAGCACTTTAACGTCTTTAGGTCGGTCGCTAGCGGGGCGCTTTAACCCCAGCTAGCGGCCGAAAAAGGGTTAAAAGCGCCCACAAGGCGCTGCTGCAGTGGCGTTTTGCCAGCACTGCCCACTGATTTCAATGGGCAGCGGCGCTTTAGGAGCGGTGCATACATTGCTCCCAAAGCGCTTCAAAGATGCAGCTTGCAGGACTTTTCTTTCAGCATCCTGCCAGCGCACCGCTCCAATGTGGAAGCCCTCGGCCTTTCATACTGGAGTGACAGGAGAGGTGCTTTACAGGTGCCCTGCAGGCTCTATTTTTAGCGATATCGCGCCTGTAAAGCGCCTCAGTGTGAAAGTAGCCTTAGTATTGACTAATATGTCAGAAAAAAGCAAAGGGACACAATTACTGAAGACACAGTAAGCACATTCCTTTAGTTTTGATAAAGGTAGGAAATCGTTGACTTTGTCTTTTCTTGTCAAACTTGCAAATGAAGAGCAATCAGAACCTTTGGCACCCGAGATAGGAGCAAATCACAATCATACACAGCCGTGACATGACCCATTATCTTACCAGAGTCAGAAGTATCGACGGGCTTTTTGCACTTAGGACTTTTGCAATCTGGTGAAAGAAAGAACAAATATTAAGAGACTAAAGAGAATCAAAACAAAATATATAAAGAGACTGAATGGATCAAAAAGCCCTCCACTCAAATCAGTTCCTTCTTACCATACCCTGGTTATACCTTCTAGTCGGGTCTCAAGTACCACTCCATAGAAGCCACTTCACTGATGATGGCCAAAAAGCCTGAAACATCTGTGTTCAGTTTGTAATAAATGGGTCTACAATGTTAGGCTTTTGGGGGAGATTTACTAAAACTGGAGCGCTCAGAATCTGGTGCAGCTGTGCCTGGAAGCCAATCAACTTCTAACTTCAGCTTGTTAAATTAAGCTTTCACAATAAAACATGGAAGTTGATTGGTTTCTGTGCAAAGCTGCACCAGATTTTGCACTCTCCAGTTTAATGCCGCGTACACACGAGTGGACTTTACGGCAGACCTTGCCCGGCGGACGGGATTTCGTCGGACAATTCGATCGTGTGTGGGCTCCAGCAGACTTTGTTTTCTCAAAAGTTGGACGGACTTAGATTTGAAACATGTTTTAAATCTATCCGTCGAACTCGAGTCCGGTCGAAAAGTCCGCTCGTCTGTATGCTAGTTCGACGGACAAAAAGCCACGCTAGGGCAGCTATTGGCTATGAACTTCCTTGTTTTAGTCCGGTCGTACGTCATCACGTACGAATTCGATGGACTTTGGTGGATTGTGTGTAGGCAAGTCCGTTCATTCAGAAAGTCCGTCATAAAGTCCGTCGAAAAGTCCGCCAGGCAAAGTCTGCCGTAAAGTCCGCTCGTGTGTACGCGGCATTAGTATTTCTTATGGGATTCTGGATGTGCATCTTGCTGATGGGACATAATGAATTATTTGCGTGGCTCCATCCACTTCCTAAAATGAGGAATCATATGGCATTAAATGACAACTATAAAAAAGGATACCTATTTATTATGCAGGTAGTAATAATAAATTGGTATTGGGAGATGTAATGGAATGAGCCATGTGAATGCCTTTGGTTTAAAGACAAATACCGCACTAACACAAACGGCATAAGGTTAAATGACAACCATAAAAAGGATACCAATTTATATTGTAGGTAGAAAATCCCAAAGCGCACTAGAACCTTACATCACTTCTTGGAGACCGGCAGCATCCGGACATCTCTATAGCAACATCTTTTGAGGCGCTACCTCTGTATCAAGCCTCCGTAGCAACGCATTTTAAGGCACAAACTCTTTGTCAAGCCTCCGTAGCAATACGTTTTAAGGCACAAACTCTTTGTCAAGCCTTGACAAAGAGGCTGCACCTCGAAATGCATTGTTACAGAGACATTGGGAAGCTTGTGATCTCAAGGAAGTGATGTAAGGTTCTAGCGGTGACGCACTTCCAGTTCCCTACTGAATACCGGCACATGCGCAGCCGATGGCCAGCCATCACTGCCACTCTAGCATGCGGTTTCCCTTTGGCTGTGCATCTGCCTTCCTCCTCCTTATGTTTAATTTGTATGTAGCACCGTGGCCCTGTGAGATACGACATTTTGTTCTACTGTATGTTCTTACGTGTAGTGGAATGACAATAAAGCTTGACTTGACTTGGATAAGCCACCAGGCTTAGAGGTTGGATTTCCACCTTTCTAAACAATACGATAGTTTCGGGAGCCTGATATCTTCCATCAGGTAAGTGGATGCTTACTTTTTTTATGTGCATTGGCTCACACATTAATTGCATTTTTTTCCTTGTTTGCCTCCTTACCATCTCTATGAGATATGGGGATTGGCCACATTGATTCTTCACAGTGGAGCCCTTGGATCTGTCTGCTGAGGACTGATAAACTCTGGTATTGGATTTATGTACCTTGCCGTTATACTTTTTGGGACTTACTACCTGCATAGTAAATTGGTATCCTTTTTATAGTTGTCATTTAATGCCATTTGTATTAGTGCACTTATTGTATTTATTGTCTCTTTTTCCAACATCACATTGTTAGCTACTGTGGCAGCACAATCTATTTTGGGCTTTTATCCTTGATACCTTTAGGTGATCTTGGATGGCCCCAAGTTACTATACATTGTTTGTCCTTCGCTTTTAAAGCAACTTTCCTGTACTATACACCGATTGGGTTGGAGAGCCTTTGATCCCTTCAGTCCCTTCTCACAATGACCTGTATGGTTATTTTTTCTCAGAAATATTTACTACGATTACGCATTACAATTTTTTTCACTGGTAAACAGTAACAGAACAGAAATGTTTAGCCATATCTTTAATAAACTGCTGAAGAAAGAAATATGCCATTGCAGACTTGGATTTGAACGGTGCCGTCTCCGGGGCTGTAATCCTCATTATGACGATTCCAGCCTGGAACAAGCATGCATCTAGGGAAGCCTCAAAACTTGCTAGTCCCGCCGTGCATGCTTGTCACAGGTCGGTGGTTGAAAGCATAGTAATAATGCCCTGTAAAAATTATTCATAACCCTTGAAATTTTCCACATTTTGTCATGTTACTGCCAAAAAAGTAAATGTATTTTACTAGGATTTTATGTGATAGACCAACACAAAGTGGCACATAATTGTGAAGTGGAAGGAAAATTATAAATGGTTTTCAACATGTGAAAAGTGTGGGGTACATTTGTATGGCGCCCCCCGGAGTCAATAATTTGTAGAACCCCCTTTCACTGCAATTACAGCTGCAAGTCTTTTTGGGGATGTCTCTACCAGCTTTGCACATCTAGAGAGTGACATTTTTGCCCATTCTTCTTTGCAAAATATCTCAAGTTCTGTCAGATTGGATGGAGAGCGTCTGTGAACAGCAATTTTCAAGTCTTGCCACAGATTCTCAATTGGATTTAGGTCTGAACTGTGACTGGGCCATTCTAACACATGAATATGCTTTGATCTAAACCATTCCATTGTAGCTCTGGCTGTATGTTTAGGGTTGTTGTCCTGCTGGAAGATGAACCTTCACCTCAGTCTCAAGTCTTTTGCAGACTCTAAAAGGTTTTCTTCTAAGATTGCCCTGTATTTGGCTCCATCCATCCTCCCATCAACTCTGACCAGCATACCTGTCCCTGCTAAAGAAAAGCATCCCCACAACATGATGCTGCCACCACCATGTTTCACGGTGGTGATGGTGTGTTCAGGGTGATGTGCAGTGTTAGTTTTCCGCCACACATATGATACTGCTACTGTCTATTGTGACAAGTCAGGAATTTAGTCACATAGATTGTAGAAAACAGATGCATTATACATCTTCTGGGACCTTAAAACCCCTGATGACAGGATGACCAGTTTCCAAGCCAGGAACCTTGGATAAGCAAGTCCAGTTCCAAAGCAAAATCATGCCTTATTACATTATACATTATAAATACTCAGGCAGGGATTGGCAGTCAGTTATACTCACATCTCACAAATTCCTCAGTAAGGCTGCAAATCACACGTGCGCTCTGTGTCACATTTTTTTATGGACAGCATAGGGCAGACATTCACTTAAATGGCCTTATACATGCCAAAGGAGCGCCGGCACCTTTTTTTATGGCAGTGAGCATGTTTTTGCAAAGCGCATTTTGTTACGCAACTGCTACCCATGTTTGGGGTGCCATAAAAGAATTAATAGCACCCCAAGTGCGTTTTGGCTGTTTTTTTTTTTTCGCATGTTTCTATGAGTGTTCCCAAAATTCAAAGGTGTGAATGGGGCCTCATGGTCATTATAAATAAAAGGAGCAGTAGCTGAGGCTCCAACCATCCAGGTTGTTTGAGCCTCTCTCTATCTAACAACATCTTTAACATGTTTCTCTGACCAACACATGCTTCCTTGGAGAGTCATGGTAGGCCAAATAATAAAAGCCATTTGAGAAAATAAAAAGAATATAAAAACAATACAAAACAAGAAAACCTCTCTGTGTTCTCTAGAACAGACTCTCCCAGGAACTAATTCTAGACAGCTCAGTTCATAGAAATGCATTCAGCTTCTTTTTTTCTTTTTTTTTTAAGCCAGAGTGCACAGAATATAACTTGATATTAGTATTTATAGGTAGTAACACCAGAGATTATTGATCCATAGACTACCCAATTGCCATAGGGAATCAGGAAGGAAATTTTTTTTTCACTATTGGAGAAACCTAGACCATGCTGTAAAATGATTTTTTTTTCCTCTGGATCATATGTGGTCATATTCTGTGTATGGGGGGTATTAAATGTATTTATTTGTTGGATAAACTAGATGGATTTGTACCTTTTATTAATTTATGTAAGTAATGTAATGTAAGTAATCAGTTCTCCCCTTCCGCTCTGAGCAGAGAAGCTATGACTGTCAGTCTCCAGCTCTATGCTCTCCCCTCCAGCGCTCACTGGAGTGCTGGGCTGTGAAGGGGGCAGGCTCAGGCTCTCGGCGGATTGCTGACAGGCTGAGCCAGGTGCTGGTCCAGGGATCCCGGGTGGACCCGACCATATGGTTGGGATCTTTCCCATGCCTAGACTGGCTGCTCTCCTGTCCATAGGAGAAGTATGACCAAAAAAAAACTTTGGCAGTACTTTTCCTATAACCACTTGAAGACCAGGCTTTTCTGGCACTTTTTGTTTACAAGTTTAAATCAGTATTTTTTGCTAGAAAATTACTTGTAAACCCCAAACATTATACATTTTTTTTAGCAGAGACCCTAGGGAATAAAATTGCGATCTTTATGTCACACACTATTTGCTCAGCGTTTTTTCAAACATAGAAGTTTAGAAAAAAAAATACACTTTAATAAATTGAAAAAAAAAAACACACACACACACACACACACACACACACACACACTATATACCCCAATTGTCCCAATTGTTTTGTAAAATATGAAACATGGATGTTACAGCAAGTAAACAGATACCCAACATGTCACACTTTAAAATTGCGCACACTTGTGGAATGGCGACAAACTACGATACTTAATCTCCATAGGCAACGCTTTAAAAAAATTTATATTTATATATATATATATATATATATATATATATATATATATATATATATATATATATATATATATATATATATATATACATATACATATACATATACATACACACACACATTTAATCTTTTGCTTTTAAAAATACATTTTAAAAAGATTTGTTACTTCCACTCTAGACAGACCGGAAGTGACATCTTGACGTTTTTCCGGTCATCCAAGGCCAAAAAGGCAAATCAGGGATGATCTTGTCTCTCATTTCCGCTGTGACCATCCAGCCGCAACATCAGATTGTTTCTTGGGCATGCCGGTGATAACGGTAAGCCTGAGACACACCGGCGAGCTGCAAGAAAAGGGGGGCATCCTTTCCGCTATTTAAGAAAGCGATTTTGTGGCTAATGAGCAGCTTGGACCGCTTTCATGAGAAAGCCAGCTGCCGGCTGAAGAAAAAGATACCGGGAGTTATGGCTGATAGCTTTAGCCATAACCCCCGGTAAACCACTTGCTAACCCCTGCGTATATATACTGTACACGTATTCAAATGTTTTACTGTAAGTACTGAATTCTGATTTTGCATATGAAATCTGTAAAATTAGGTCACAATCCTTATTCTTAGAACAAGGTTTATTTATTTACATTCTTTATATTCCTTTCATTAGAACAGAAAAGCTTTTAAATATGTTGCCTACCCCGATTCTACATCAGTGTAAGAGATTATAATGGATGAACTCATCATTGGGAATTAAACTCTGAGATGAATGTGAGGACCTAGAATACCTGTCCAAAAGATTGACAGCAAAAAAGACCAAATGGTCCATCACGTCTGTCCTTATTTTTAACCTAAGTATAGATCGATATTTGTCCCAAGCATGTTTAGAAATCATTTAGTGTCAGTTGACTCGCTACCTCTGCTGGAAGTCTGTTCCAAGGAAGCCAAGATTGGCACAAATGGTCTATGCAAGACCACAAGGGAGTAATTAATATGTCCTTCAAAGAGGCAAATTTAAAGTCCTCTCCAGGTGGTACAATAGTTCCTTATAAAATTAGCAAAAATAGATCTGATTAGGTCATCTCAATGTTTCAGACTAAGTGGCTATCGAGGACCAACGTACTAGATTTGGTGGCAGTGTGCCATGATTTGATGCTTTTTTCCCCCACTTCTTGGACTCTTAGAGCTTCAGACTGAAAATACTTCTCACTTGATCTTTATTCACACAAAGTTTTCATCCAAAAACTGGTCCACCTCACCTGATCATCTGGTGAACCAAGTACCCCCCCATTCTGACGATGAGCAGAAATATCCACAAACACCCCCTGCAGGCTCATTGTTTACATTAAGTTTGATTGTAATTGGTGGTACAGGAAATTAAGAAAGAGGAAGATACAAAGCACAGGCTGCAGGAGGTACACTTGCAGTGACCACGTGAGGTGCTTTCTGGATTCTGGCTAAAGAAAATACAATCCCAGTGAGCCTCTGAGGTGCTCTCTGGATTTTTACTCCAGTGGATTACAGACTCGTGACATTAAGGTAAATGGAGGGAACTTTCAGATCTTTTCTCATGCCTGCATGATAGGTTTAGAGAAGGTCATACTAAGAGTCAATTAGAAAGCAATAGTCTGAAGGCAAACAGTATTAGCCATATCCTCTCCATCTCCTGAGGGCTTGAACGGAAACAGACATTATTCTCTTGCTTTACAAAACCCATAATGTGTTGGGACACCATTGTCATGGTTAAAACCTGTATCAAAGTGGTTGTAAAGGCTGAAGGTTTTTTTACCTTAAAGCATTCTATTCTAGGTTACAAAAAAACCTTCTGTGTGCTGCTCCCTCCCCCCACCCCTCCCCAGCCCATCCTTATACTTACCTGAGATTGATGTCGATCCAGCACTGTACACGAGAGCAGCATAGCGGCTCTTTGTCTCCTCGTTGGCTCAGAGGCAGCAGCAGGAGCCACTGGCTCCTGCTGCTGTTAATCACAGCTAATGATGAGGGAGCAGGGGACACACACACACAGGAGCGAGAGTGCATAAGTGTCCCCATTGCAAGCGGCTTGCTATGGGTGCACTCAGCAGGGGGAGGAGCGCCAGCGGGCGGGGGACCCGAGAAGGAGGAGGATCGGAAATGCAATGGGCAAAACCACTACAACCAATAGAAGCAGGATACAGGAGTCACTTACATCACAGGTGTAGTGGGCCTCATCCACAGCGTACTTCTTCTTAAAGTGCTCAGGAGGGTGAATCCTGGAAGATGAGAATAAAAAAAAAAAAAAAAAGGTTGTATACTTTGATAATTCCAGTGGACATAAATTAATTAATTAGATATTCCACATAAGAACAAGAGAGGTTTAAACATGAGCAAGGAAACAGATAATTTTACTGTGAAGCAGCCTGGGCAAACTTGAGTAGGTGGTTTACATGTAGGGGGCTTTTCTCCACTAGTCACCAATGCAAGGGGTCCCTGTACCCAATGGACCATAAATGTAGAGAGATCCTTCTGTGCTGACCACCAAATGTAAGGAGGTCCTTCTTCAGTAATCATCAAAATAGGGGGCATTTTTTCACTAGTCACCAATGTGGGGTTCTTGTCCCGCTGACCTTAAATGTAAGACAACCTTCCCTGCCGACCACCTAAAATAAGGGGGCCCTTCATCCCAAACCATCAAAGTATGGGGCATTTTTCCACTGGTGACCAATGTGACAAGTCCACTTTTCCACTGACCATAAATGTAAGATGTCCTCCTCTGCAGATCCCCAATGTCAGAGGACTCTACTTCACTAATCGTCAATGTACAAGGTATTTCCCGACTGTCCACCAATGTGAGGGGTCCCCTGTCCCATTAAACATAAAAATGTAAGACATCCTTCTATACTGGTCACCTAAAGTACCAGAGCCATTCTTCCTAAACAATCAACATACAGGGTATTTCTCCATTGGCCATCAATGTGAGGGGTTCCTTTACACAATGACCATTAAGAGGTCCTTCTGTGCTGACCTCCAAATGCAAGGGGGCCTTTCTTCAGTAGTCATCAATTTAGGAGGCATTCCTCCACTGGTTGCCAATGTGAGAAGTCCCTTGTCCCGCTGACCATACTCTTAAGAGGCCCTTGCTGACCACCAGAGGGCTCTTGTTCACTAATCATCAATGTGAGGGGGGGGGGGGGGGGGGGGCATTTCTCCACTGACAACCAATGTAGAAAAGAAATTACATATTTCAAAGTCTACTTCTCTTTTCAGGTCATTTTTTTATGTAATGTCATATTTATACAACACATGATTTTTATGTAGGATGATGATTTCTGATAATATCTACAACTTATTGATCATGTCCAAGGAGTAGATATATTTTAAGGAGTTCTCTGAGACCTGAAAATAATTTCAAGGGTTCCTTAGAGGAGAAAAGGTCTGAGAAAGGCTGTTCTGACTGCTGCACCTTAGCAGTTGACAGTAGAGACACACCACATAGAAAAAGACTGTAGTTTGATGCCAACAGTAAAACCAGTCTTCATTGATTTAATTGGCAGAAATGCAAACTACCGAAAGGCTTCAGAAGTCGCAGAGAGATACCAAAAAAAAAATAGCAGATGGCTTATGCCACTGGTACCCAACCCATCAGCGAGATATAATGTGTTTGTGGTGGGAATGGCCTTTAAATATTTCTTTCATGTTTGACTAATTTGTACCAAACAGAGGGAGGTTTTCTTAAGTGTAATTGAGCCTTTGACTTCCTACAAAGTTACAATGTACAGTCTGATCACTGGGCAAGAAGAGACTGGAGGAAATACTTTCTCCTGCCTGCAGAAGACTGATGACATCTCAGCCTAGGCAAAGTCACTGACTCCAACTCATGGACAGCTTTTTAATGATGTAAAGTGGAGCTTTTATGAAAATGATACGGTTGGATATTGTGACATATCAGGCATTTATTCACACGGTCCACTTTAAACACGTCTCTGTCTAGTTTTTAATAGGAAGTCGCCTTGCTAAACAGCTCGCAGACCTCTGATCCCCGCCAAGAGCCACCGGCACCATTACGGAGAAGGCGATGATTCCAGAGTAAGCCTCCTTGGGTATTTGCAGAACTTGCGAGCGATATGAATTGTTGTCTTGTGGATTGGGGATAAAACCGCGGATATCAAGCAAGATGTCAGAGCATTTCTCTCCTTGACATTTCGATATCCGGGAAGGAATGATGTAAAGTATAAATATTGTTTGAACGCTGTACATAATGATAACCCGAGGGACCGGGCGCGCTTCTCCTGCTACATCTGCTGTGAAGAGACAGCGAGGCGGCGCGATTGGTTCGGTGAGAAGGTGACTGAGCAGCCAATTAGAGCCAAGTCAATTAGCGCCAATCAAGGGCCGGATTCCCAGAATGCTCAGACATTTGTCAAGTCGACAGATGGACTGTTCCGAGTGTCTCACTTCTTGTTTAGATTGAACGTCTGCGAGACAAAGAAAAAAAACGAGCTTCGCAAGAAAAAATAAATACATAAGATGATAAATAATACATGGCTGCCGAGGTGGAACGCCGAGCGGGTTTCTGAGAGGGAGGCACATAGCGGAGATGGACACAATTCTGGTCAAAGAATTAATGAAAACCTATAGCAATGTGACTTAAGCCTTGTACACACGATCAAGTTTTCTGCAGACAAAGCGTCAGACTTTTGTCCGAAGGGCTTGTGGCACACAATTGTCGGCCAACAAACACAAACATAGTGACGTACTACATGGAATTTCAGCTCTTGAGCGCCCCCGTTTGGGCACCTTCTGCTAATGTCATGTTTGTTGAGCCTTGATTCCGAGCATGCATGTTTGTACTTTGGACTTTTCTGTGATGGACTTGTGTACACATGATACGAAAATCTGACAACAGGTCGCTGCCCGCCGAAAATTTATTAGCCTGCTAACTAACATTTGTTGGCCGAAAGTTGCACAATAATTGTCTGATGGAACGTACTAACGGTCGGATTTTAGGCAAACAGTCTGTCATCACACAATTCCCAGACGAAAATCCGATTGAGTTTACGAGGCTTTAGAGTCAACAATCAAAAATGAACATGTTAAAAGCTGAACTCCATATAGAGCAAAAATACACAAAATTAATGCAACTCTGGATTTAATAATAATTTTTTTTTTTTTTTAAGCCGACTTCCAGCCTTCCACAGTTGTACAGGCATGCTTGGACCTGGACATACATATAACTCCTCACAGTGACTGAAGCTGAAGTGTCAGGCTCACATATAGAAAGCAAGGGCGAAGCTTCATTTCACAAGACAAGTCTGTTCAGTTGAACGCTGCTGCTGAAGTAGGCAGACCCAGGCTACACCCCATCAGGCGATTGTTAATTCCAGTCTGTTCCACCAATCCATGCTTGCATCAAGTAGGTGAAAGGTCGGAAGATTCCTGGGTCTGCTGGGCCCGTCCTTATCTGCATCAGGTGATTGACAGGTTAAGGGACTCCGGGTCTGTCCCACCCATCCACACCTGCATCAAGTAACTGACAAGTCAGGAACTCTGAGTCTGTCCTCTCCATCCTAATCGGCATCAGGCGATTGGCAAGTCATGGGATTCCCCGTCTTCCCTGCCCATCCTTACCTGGATCAGGTGACTGACAAGTCAGTGGACTCTTAGTTTCTTCTGCTCATTGTTATCTGCATCAGGTGATTAATAGTTCAAGGGAATCCTGGTCTGTCCCAACTATCTACACCGGCATCAGGTAATTGACAAGTCAGGGAACTACTAGTCAGTCTTGCCCATCCTAAAATGCATCAAGTGATTGACAGGCCAGGGAACTCCTGGTCTGTGCCATCCATCCTTACTTACATGAGGAGATTGACAGGTCAGGGAACTACCAGTCTGTCCTGCCCATCCTAACCTACATCAGTGGATGGCAGGTCTGGGAACTCCAAGTTTGTCCTGCCCGTCCTTATCTGTATCAGGCGATTGACCGGTCAAGGAACTGCCAGTCTGTCCAACCCATTCATACCTGCATCAGGTGGATGACAGGTGAAGGAACTCCAGGTCTGTCCAGTCCATCCTTATCTAAATTAGGTGATTAACATGTCAAGGGATGCCCAGTCTGTCCCGCCCATCCTTACCTGGATCAGGTGACTGAAAGGTGAGGGGGACTCCTGATTTGTTCTGCCCATTCTTATCTGCATCGAGTGATTGATGGGTCAAGGGACTCAGTTTCTGTCCCAACTATCCACACCTGCATCAGGTAATTGGCAGGTCAGGGAACTCCGGGTCTGTCCCACCTATCCTTACCTGTGTCAGGTGAGGGGACTTCCAGTCTGTCCTGCCCATCCATTCCTGCATCAAGTAGTTGAAAGGTCAGGGAAACTCCTGGTTTGTCCCACCCATCCTTACCTACATCAGGTGATCGACAAGTCAAGGGACCTTGGGTCTGTCCCACCTATCCACACCTGTATCAGGTGATTGACAGGTCAGGGAACTGCCGGACTGTCCCGCCTATTCTAACCTGCATCAGGTGACTGAAAAGTAAGGGGACTCCAGTCTTTCACAGTAATCCACACCTTCTAGTCCTGATTGGCTGGTTGTGCAATGTTTCTGAGTACACTGTCAACACCCACAACCCCACTTCCTGCATTGCTAGTGTCTCAGTGCATCATGAGACTGCATGGAGTTTGCATTTGTCAGAAACCATGAAATCAGGCCAAGACAGAAGTACAGTTAAACCACACTTGTTTAATAATAAAAGAAAAAAGAACATAGTCAAAACATACTCAAAGTCCAGTAACCGGAACGGATAGTCAGCCAAGCCAGAAGTCAGGGATCAATGTACTGGAACAGCAAGCAGGATCTGGAGCCACAAGGGATGTCAGCCAAGCAAGTCTTGAACAGGATTGCAGGAGATAGTTTCTGTGATGTTGACCAAGGCGAAGGCAGAGCTCCTCTGGACTGGACGGCTTAAGTAGGCAGGACTGACGAGCAGGATATCATCAGCAGCTGAGTAACTGTGGAGAGATAGGAGCTGGCAATTAGCCGACAGCTGAGCGGCCAGCTCACAGAAGGAAGGGCTGAGCCCAGTCCTGACAGCATCTTCTCATTGTGCTTGTGTTCATTTCCTCCAGGTAGTCTGCTTTCCAGCCAAAGACATGCTGGTAGGTTAATTGGCTTTTCTCTAAATTGGCCCTAGTATGACATTCTACTGCATGCACCCGGGGATAGCTGCATCTCCCCCTACCTGTCCCAACAGCAATCTGATGTGTGCTTCATAAAGGAAAAAATAACATTTAATAATAAATGAATGTAGATTTCAGCTACAAGAATTAGGATTTTAAAAAGAAAAAAATAGATTTTTATTCATGTTGGGGGGGGGGGGGATTTAAGGGAAATTTTTAGCGCATCCGGAGTTCAGTTTTAAATATCATCTCGTTAAAACACTCTGCTCTCTCTCACTGTTACTCCGGCAACAAAGAACGCGCCGACGGTGTTCCGTGCCAAGAGATTATCGCTTTAAAACAAGTGGGAGGAAAAAGTCTTGCCAACATGGCCTTAACAGCGCCGCTTATCAAATGTGAAAATTCGCCTCCGTTTCATCAGCCATCGATAAACGCACAAAAACCTATTAATGGTTTGCGCGTTGCTGTGTTGAACAAGGAAACGCGTTTCCAATCGGGCGCTTTTAGATAATGGCATTAGGAGGCGGCAAAGCGGCGAGGCCTGACATCTGTTGCTCAATATGCCGTACTTTGTGAATATCTCCGATCGATGTATTGAGCCGCTGTGACATTTAAAATTAATGAGAAGTAAATGGCAGCACAATTTTTAATTAGACGAACTGAGAAAAGCGCGACCAGGCTGGCGCTTAATTTGTTTCTGGGGGGGGATTAGTGCGCCTGGAGGGTGTTCTGCACTTACCTGCCGCGGTCATGTGATCAGTCAGCGCACTCCCAGAATGCACTGGGCGGTAAAGAGGTGGCACAAAGGGTTAGAGCTGAAGCTTTGAGGCAATCTATAGAGAACAGCTAAATATACAGTTCAATTACATACAGGGGACCAGATATACTGTATCTGCTACAGGATTTGTTCTGGTGTACAGCCAATCTTGTGATAAAGACTAGCCTGCCAGATGACACAGCCAGGCTGGTGACCACACTTTTCTCTACTACAGTTAGGAATGAAAGCTTGGTCATCGACACGCCCCCAGCCTGTGATTGGACAAGGAAGGAGAAGCAGTACACTGAAATCAGATGAAAGGTTTAGCGCTGGAAAACACTTTTTGATAGATAAAAAGTGCATTTTATATACATCTATATAGATCAGACCAAAATGAGAGACAAATGAGGAGCAATGAGGGACAGAGGGACTTTGCTTCAAATCAGGGACAGTCCCTCCAAATCAGGGACAGTTGGGAGCTATGCCAAAGGCATGTGTGGGCATGATTTTTAGGGTTGGTGTCAGTTGCTGTACTGCTTTTCCAGAGAATTAAATGAAAGAACAAATCCCTGGCATGCCTTTACAAGTGTATCCCTACTGGCCACTGGGTGCTGCAGACTCAAGCTGTGTGATCTGCTGTTCAGTTGCTTAATTATACATTATTAGATTGTAATCAAGCAACTGATTAATCAAATAACTGAACAGTAGATTGCACAGCTTGAGTCTGCAGCACCCAGTGGCCAGCAAGGATGCACATCTAAAAGCACGCCAGGGATTTGTTCTTTCATATAATTCTCTGGAAAAGCAGTACAGCCACTGACACCAACCCTAAAGATCACACCCACACATGCCTTTGGGTGTGTATGCCTGCTAGCCACTGGGTGTGACTTTAGCTATGCAATCGGCTGATCAGTTGCCCGATTAAGCTTTGCTACAGTGAAATCAAGCAGCTGATCAGCAGATTGCACAGCTAAACGTGGTAAAACCCAGTAGTCAGGCATAATGCATGACTAAAGGGATGCCGGAGATGCGTTTTTTTTGTATAATGCACAGGAAGAGCAGTACAGTGATTCACGCCAGCCTCAAGGTTCATGCCCACACACGCCCAGGGCGTACAGTGCCTGTTAAAAGGGACAGATGCCAGGGCTGGGCAGGAAGGGGCTCAGAAAAAAAAAAAATTAAATAAAATTTGGTTATTCTGTTTTTATAACCTGTAGTGGAAAAAAAAAAAAAAAAAAAAAAAAAAAAAACAACCTTTCTAACCAATCAGAGGCTGGCTATGCTGGGCAACCATGTTCTACGCATTTCAGCTCCAGGGAAAGCAGCGAGAATATTCTATAAAGATATGGCAGTGAAAGTATTACAAGGAGGGCGGTAGGGTGTTGGCGCCAGCTCTGCCATCTCACAAGCAGTCAGGGGTTATAAACTCCTCTGATTACCTATAAAGCCGGACGGCGCTCTCTCCAATGGCACCGCGGGGCTGTGTGTTCCACTCCAGCAATTCACCAGCTATAAACCAGACAGACATAACAGACAGAAAAATAGAGGAGCTTATTAATACTCACTTCCCCATCCACACGGCGTAACTCTCCGGCAGTTTGGGCACGAAAAGGATTGATTTTCCCGTGTCAACATCAATGGCGCCATAACAGCCCGATTCTGTCACTCCAAACGCCCAGTGAAAGAACGACTCCTAAGAGGCAAAAGCTTTTCATTAGCGGCCAGTATGAATCTATTCTCCCCCCCCCCCCAAAGAATAAGTCCACATGGGAGATTTTTTATATTTATTATTATATATCACAGGCCAACAAAATGATATCATAGAATGAACAGCGGTGGACGAACCTGACGGAAGAGGACGCCGGTGTCGGTGCAGTATCGGTTGGTCTCCTCTCCTCCCTGCAGGAGCACAACGGCCTCTTTTGGAACATTGCGGTTGTTGCGCAGTCTATCGCAGACACGCTTCCTGTTCAGGGCGAAGAGGGCGGCCGGGACCCTCAGCGTCTCGTTACCCAGCCAATAAGATGGTCTGCCAGAGAAAAACAAAGTTACATCAGATTATTCAACATAAGCGCTGCTTATGAACGGATTAGCAATTTTTTTTTGAAAAATTACACTTTAAAGGAATTTTAATAAAAAAAAAAAAAAACACAACAACACACCATAGTAATGATTTTTTTTGCAAAATATAAAATATGATGTTACGCCGAGTAAATAGATACCCAACATGTCATGCTTTAAAATTGCACACACTCGTGGAATGGTGACAAACTACTGGAATAGCAACAAAATCTCCATGGGCGACACTTTTTACAGGTTACCCATTTAGCCCTCATTCACACGAGGCGGACTCCGTTTCCACGGAGCCCGCCTCGGTCCGCCGGCTCAGCGAGAGATCAGTCCATTGATCTCCGCTGAGCCGGCGGATGACAGGTCCCTCTCTGCTCACTGAGCGGGGAGGGGCTTGTCAGGCGCCGCTGCCGCCTATGGAGGGATCGGATGAGAACGGACAGCATGTCCGTTTTCATCAGATCTCACCCGATCCGATCCGCCAGCGATGGACCTGGACGTAGAGCCATCCGTCTGCTTTTAGCGGATCGGACCGGGTCGGATATCAGCGGACATGTCTCCGCTGACATCCGACGCTCCATAGGCTAACATGGAGCGCCCGTTCAGGTCCGCCGTCAAGACTGACAGGAGGACCTGAGCGGTCCGATCGTGTGAAAGGGGCCTTAGGGCTACAGAGGAGGTCTAGTGCTAGAATTATTGCTCTCGCTTGAATGTTCACAGCGAGATCTCACATGTGTGGTTTGAAAACCATTTACATATTGCTTGCACGACTTACATATGGGTTCAGTTTTGCGTGCGAGCACAGAGGGATGAGGTGCTTTTTTTTTTTTTTTCCCCAATTTATTTTTTTTAATGTACTTTTTATTTTTACACGGCCTATTATCTTTTGTGAAAGATGATGTTACACCGAGTAAAAAAAATTGCGCACGCTCATGGAATGGCGACAAACTACAGTACTTTAAAATCTCTATAGGTGACACTTTACAAATGTTTACAGTTACAGAGATGGTCTAGCACTAGAATCATTGCTCTCGCTCTAACGTTTGAAGCGGTACCTCACGTGTGTGGTGCGAATATCGTTTACATATGCGTGGACGGCTTACATATGCGTTTGCTTCCGGGCACGGGCACAGAGGGATGGGGCGCTTTCAATTTTTTTTTTTTCTCATTTATTTTATTTTTTTGATTACTTTTGATCCTATTACAAGGAATGTAGACATCCCTTATAATAGAAATAGGGATGACAGGTCCTCTTAATTGAGAGATCTGGGATCAAAAAACACCCCAAAATCTCTGTTACCTTTAAAAGCAAAAAAAAAAAAAATGTATTTACTATGGCCCGGGAACCAGAAGGGACGTGATGACATCGCTCCAGGCCTCCAAGAGAAATAGAGACAAGTGGCGGCCATCTTGGCCTCACTCTTCTCCATACCCAGCTACCGCCAGCGTTGGATCGCTCCTGGGTTTCATTGATCGGTCAGGTAAGACCGGGAGCGACGTGCAAGCGGCGGTGGAGGGGGGGGGGGTTAAGAGACTGGGAGGGTTAAAGGGTGGGGCAACTAGCTCCCAAATCAAATCTTCTCACCACTGGGGACTCGCTGCAGTGAGAAGATTCGGCTCCGGAGGGAAAGAGCTGGAGTCTACGAACCGGTACGCTGTAACTGCCGACTTAGCATTACGAGGACATGGGAGGAGGAAAGAGTGGGCAGTCATTTATCAGGATTGTATATGCCCAAATATGACTATGGGCTGTACAGATAAGAAAATGGAGGAAATGAACAGCTTAGAAGGGAACTGAAACTGGAGCATGCTCAGTAGATGTGGCAACGGCTGGTCTAAATCTTAGGCTGCGTGAGGACACAAAGAAGGAGGGAGGGATAGTGAACTGCAGGATCAACCAGGCTTTTTTTTTTTTGCACAATACAGAAAACAAATCCCATAGAGACCGAGTGAATAGAATATAATTGCAAAAAAAGAAAATACAATTTTAAACACAAATCCGCCTGTACCAGAATGATGTACCCAGACCCCGAGCATGTGTGATCCTGCAAACTGCCTCCTGAGATTTCTACATCACTCATCACAGCGGAAATATCTCAGCACATGTTTGGTGTCTATTATCTCGATGCAACCTAATCTTTCCTATTTTGCCCAAAAAAATTGAAAATATATTGCGTTTATGTGCCCTAAAATTAACTTTGGTGTAGTTTTTACTGAAAATATGGGTTTATTAAAACTTTGCACTAATATGTAATGTAAAAACTTGTAGCTGCCTCCATTTTATTCTCCAGGGTCTCCGCTTTCAGAAAATAAACTACATTGCCAAAAGTATTGGGACACCCCTCCAAATCATTGGATTCAGGTGTCGCCCTCAAGCTCAGTGAACTCAAGCGTGATACCATGATAGGTTGTCACCTGTGCAATAAATCCATCCATGAAATTTCTTTGCTACTAAATATTCCACGGTCAACTGTTCGTGGTATTATAACAAAGTGGAAGCAACTGGGAACAACAGCAACTCAACACAAAGTGGAAGGCAACATAAAATGATAGAGCGGGGTCAGCCCATGCTGATGTGCACAGTGCGCAGAAGTGGCCATCTGTTTGCAGAGTCAATAGCTACAGACCTCCAAACTTGGTGTGGCCTTCAGATTAGCACAACAACAGTGCATAGAGAGCTTCATGGAATGGTCTTCCATGGCAGAGCAGCTGCATCCAAGCCTTATATCACCAAGTGCAATGCAAAGTGTTGGATACAGTGGTGTAAAGCACGCCGCCACTGGACTCTGGAGCAGTGGAGACGTGTTCTCTAGAGTGATGAATCGCGCTTTTCTGTCCAGCAATCCGATGGGACGTATCTGGGTTTGACTGTTGCCAGGGGAACGGTACTTGCCTGACTGCATTGTGGCAAGTGTAAAGTTTGGTGGAGGGGGGATTATGGGGTGGGGTTCCTTTTAAGGGTTTGGGCTTGGCCCCTTAGTTCCAGTGAAGGGAACTCTTAAGGTGTCAGTATACCAAGACATTTTGGACAATTTCATGCTCCCAACTTTGTGGGAACAGTTTGGGGATGGCCCTTTCCTGTTCCAACATGACTGCGCACCAGTGCACAAAGCAAGGTCCATAAAGACATGGATGAGCGAGTTTGGGGTGGAGAAACCTGACTGTCCTGACCTTAACCCATTAGAACACCTTTGGTATGAATTAAAGCGGAGACTGTGAGCCAGGCCTTCTCAGCCAACATCTCTGCCTGACCCCACAAATGTGCTTCTGGAAGAATGGTCAAACATTCCCATAGACACACTCCTAAACCTTGTGGACGGCCTTCCCAGAGGAGTTGAAGCTGTTATAGCTGCAAAGGGTGGGCCAACTCAATATTGAACCCTACAGACTAAGACTGGGATGCTAATACAGCTTATGTGTGTGTAAAGGCAGGCGTCCCAATACTTTTGGTAATATAGTGTAAATCCTATTTGGGGGGGATTTAAAACTTCAGGCCTAAAATGGGCATTTTAACACATCTGTGCAAAAAAATGCACAAACTGGTTGAACCCAATTATGAGCGGTTTATGAAAACAGTGCAGACCTTGGGACCGCTTAATGGAGTTGCCCTTTCTGGGTGTCATTCAGCTGCCGCAGATCGGCTGCAGATAAGAGACACAAATGTCATCGGCACTGCACTGCGTCTACAATACAGGGGGTTTGTTCCATTCTGTGAAATGGACCCAAAATAAGTGCGGACGCACCAATCCGGCCCCCAGACACGGTGACATTAACGGTAACGGAAGTTGTTTTATTGTGCAGAAGAATTGGAGGAGTGAGGAGACGCTCAATGTACTGCGGTGTCTGCCGGCTGCAGCAAAAACAACATTTCCCTAACCTTTACTCTGACAATCCCCGTCTTGTTCTGACGTTTCTAATCTTCCGTCTTCATGTACCGGAGGAAACAGAACAGAGGCCAATAATTCCCCGAAACACAACTCGCAGAAAAAGACGCTTCCTCCCCAGAGCTCCACTTTTAACAAATATAGGATAGTAATCTTAAAGCTGCCGCATAACCTGGTAAAATTACATCATCCTTGGTCCTCTCCCCATCGATAACATTTTTAAAATAAAAGCGTTTTTCATAACATACATTATTTTAGATCCAATGATTGGATAATTGGGTCTCTGTGCTTCTCTGTGAAATGCATTAGATCATGGCTGGTGGGAGGGACCAATAGGATATTGTACATCGCTTCCTGAGAACATCCCATCCTCAGTACTCCTCTCAGGAGCTCTCAGACCTGATGCAAGCAGGTGGCGAGCACTTGGAGAGAAGTTATGCAAATATCAAAATACCTTGAGGAGTGGGTGTAAGCTGATCCTGAAATCCACTAAATGAAAAGGGGTGGGCCAGGGACAGTCAGGATGGGGAATAAAGGGCTAGATCAGAGCTCTTCAAACTATGGCCCATGGGCCACATTCGTCCAATTCCAAGATTTTATCTGGTCCCAGCTAGGATGAGTGGCGTATCCTCAATGTGCACAGATTGAGGATTAAGGTCTGCAGAGGCAGCCTACATATGGAACCCGATGCAAGGAGGAAGCCCGATGCAAGGAGGGACGCAGGAGGGGACCCTGATGCAAGAAAGGACGCAGGCGGGGGACCCCAATGCAAGGAGGGATGCAGGCGGGGGACCCTGATGCAAGGAGGGATGCAGGTGGGGGACCCTGATGCAAGGAGGGACGCAGGCGGGTCATCCCGATTGCAAGGACGGACACAGACGGGGGACCCTGATTGCAAGGACGGACGCAGATGGGGGACCCCGATTGCAAGGACGAACGCAGACGGGGGATCCTGGTGCAAGGAGGGACGCAGACCGGGGACCCTAATGGAAGGACGGATGCCGACGTGGGACCCAGATGCAAGGAGGGTTTTAGAAACCATGAAATCAGGCCAAGACAGAAGTACAGTTAAATCACACTTGTTTAATAGTCTAAAAGTAAAAAGAACAAACGTAGTCAAAACATAGCCAAAAGATCAGTAACCAGAACGGATAGTCAGCCAAGCCAGAAGTCAGGGATCAATGTAGTGGAACAGCAAGCAGGATCTGGAGCCAGAAGGAATGTCAGCAAAGCAAGTCTTGAACAGGACCGCAGGAGATAGTTTCTGCCGTGCTGACCGAGACGAAGGCAGAGCTCCTCTGGACTGGACGGCTTAAGTAGGCAGGACTGACGAGCAGGATATCATCAACAGCTGAGTAACTTTGGAAAGAGATGGGAGCTGGCAATTAGCCGACAGCTGAGCAGCCAGCTCAGAGAAGGAAGGGCTGAGCCCAGCCCTCACAATGGGATGCCGACGCGGGACCCCCGTGCAAGGAGGGACGCCGACGCGGGACCCCCGTGCAAGGAGGGACGCCGACGCGGGACCCCCGTGCAAGGAGGGACGCCGACGCGGGACCCCCGTGCAAGGAGGGACGCCGACGCGGGACCCCCGTGCAAGGAGGGACGCCGACGCGGAACCCCCATGCAAGGAGGGACTCTGATGGGGATTTTTTTGGCCCACGAAAGTATATAAAATATACAATGCGGTCCTCATACTAAAAAGTTTGGAGACCCTTGGGCTAGATTATGCTGAACTTTCTCCAGCCAGAAAATGAGGCGGGCTCTGTCTGATTTGCTGCACACGGTGTCTCACAGTGTGCGGTGAAATCAGAGGAAGCCATTTCAGTCCAGGAAAGGAGCCGCTACAACTGTGCAAGTCTGGAGGGAAGGTCGGAGGTCAGATTTAGGGCCCATTTCTTCATTCTTTTTTTTTTTGATACATTGTTGCAGACAGTTGACACGCTCTACCAATCATGTTTGTGCGCCTGCTGGAAACGGCACCAAATATGCAGTAACGGGGATCTTTTTAGGAATGCAACACACTAAAATCTGCAGAGGAGAATTCTGCCCTAAAGGAAAACTCTGGATTTGTTAAAAATTGATACAACTCATAAAACTGCAGAGTCTGAGTTTATTAAGAAGTACTTCCCTATTCCATTCTTAAATTGCTATGATTCCTAGAACTGCCAAAAGATTTTAAATAGAACCCATAAACTAAATAAAAAATGACATAGACGATGCAGTCTGTCAATAATATTTATATGGCAGTTTGCGTTGTTTCGAGTTCCCTTGTAACAGTTCTATAACCTGGTGTTCCTGCCAGGAGATCATTTAATTTTGCCACTTTAACTAGTCCATCTGTCCAGTAAAAGTAGAAGTTAGGGCTTGTTCTCAATAGTGCTTGAGGGGCAGTAAACCCCGCAGTTGAACCTTGATTTTACCACCCCCAACCGCTCCCCCTTTAGCTGCAGAGGCAGCGGCCGCATTGCTTTGCTTCTCAGTTGCGGCAGAAATGACACACCATTGTTTTTGTCCAGTGTGGCACCCACCAAGCGTGGCCTGTTCAAGTGAATAGGGCCCGCTCTGCAAGCTCCCTGTAACCGCATGCAATGCTTGCTGTGTGCTGGTGCGGGGATCAAGGGATTAAAAGCAGGCAGCAAGAAGGTGCTACAGCACCTCCTAACCACCTGTAGAATGCTCTCTGAAGAGCAAACCGAAGCCGCGAAGCACATCTGGCGGCCATTGTTGTTAATGGCACTCCAAATGTGGTGCGATTGTGCTGCAATTGTTGTGGCAATCGCGGAAAAATGAGCATTTAAAAGCCGTGCGAACCTCAGTACCCAAAAAAAGGCGCATTAACTTCTTGCGTGACAAAAATGCATAGGGCAGACCATTTAAATGAATGGGCTACCCTATGCGCGACTCGTGTAAAAATCGCACACACAAAATCACGAGCGGGAACGTTCCTTCCCACTATGCAGTATGTGAACGGTGCCTTAAATCCTGCCTAACAATAGCTATTTTTGATAATGTCCCCTTCCCACTTACCCTATGTAATAAAGATCTGTATACTTACCTTTTTCAGTCTGTTCCAGTCTTGTCACGCGATCCCGACGTTCTGGCTCCCCTGTGTTAGGGAGAGCTCAACAATGGCTGGGAATTCCAGGAGTGGTGACGTCACCCATATCAGCGTTCCCTTCTCTCCCCTGCAGTCACCACTCACTGGCACAGGCAAGATGGAGCTGCAGATCACAAGGCCGGATGGGACAAAAAAACATTTTTACATAGGGTAGGCAGGATAGGTAGCGGGGGGGGGGATCATTTTGAAGAACAGTTGGTGTTAGGAAGGATTTCTACTTTAGGAGACCAAAACATTGCATATAAAATGTTAATTTTTGTGGTTTACGTACACTTTCAAAAGGTGCAGTAGTATTTATATGGCTCCTGGGGGTTACAGAAGCAGCTTTAAACTATCCTGGACTGAGTCTTGTATGAAAAAATGGTCCCTCTTTAGTTGGGGACACGAGGTTATATATTAATCAAGAGTGGAACCCTAACACTAAGCCTAACCCTAACATGGCTTCTTCAAGAAAGGGACCTGGTTGAAGTTCTAGGCTGCTGCCTCTGATCGTGGTGGATGGATCACTCATCAGATGATCTGTTCTTGGGTGTGGGGTTAGAAGCCCCTCTTTAGTTGAGGACATGACATTATATATTGAGGAAAAGTGGAACACTAATCTTAACACTAACATGACTTTATCAAGAAAGGGACCTGGTTGTGGTCTTAGGCTGCTGCCTCTGATCTCGATGGATGGACCGTTCATCAGACGACCTGTCCAGGCTCCTTCAGAAAAATACTGTAGGTACTGATTTTTAATATATAGACACTTACCTGTCCAAGGATCCTGATATGTCCTCATCAGAGCCGATTCTTCAATCTCTAGTAAGGGAAACAGGAAGTGAAGCATTGCGGCCACACGACATGTTTCCTACTGCGCATGTGCGAATCACGCTGCGCCTTGTGAATGGTCCCGTAGTCTTCTGGGATGTATCCCAGAAGACTGTGGGGGAAGGCCAAAAGGTAAGAGCGGGTACCTCTTGAAACCAGGTACCCCCAAAAAAAGTTCCAAATATGGCAATGGAAGGGGGGAGCTTATTTGTCAAGAATGTCAAGGGCAGTCAATGTTTTTCAGGGGAAAGGCCTCCCTGTTAATCCTGAGGGGGGCACATTTCCCTGAAAAATCATCGTTGTACTTGATGTTCTTCACCAATAAGGATAGTAAATGAATAATTAAGCTAGGTGACCATTTGCACCAGGTACTCCTAACCCCACACCCAGGAACAGATCATCTGATGAATGTTCCATCCACCTTTATCAGAAAGTCAGCAGCCTGGGACCACAACAATGTCCCATTTTATTATAAAATCATGTTAGGGTTAGGCTTACTGTTGGGGTCCCACTGTTCCTCAATATATAATATCTCCCCAACTAAAGAGGGGCATCTAAACCCCACACCCAAGAACAGATCTGATAAACAGTCCATCCACCTTGATTAGAAACTCAGCAGCCTAGGACCACAGCCATGTTAGGGTTAGACTTATGCCCTGTACACACGACCGGGTTTGCCGTCGGAATAAACTCTGAAGGTTTTTATGACGGAGTTCCAACGGGATTCCGCTCAAGCTGTCTTGCATACACACGGTCACACCAAATTCTGACCATCCAGAATGCGGTGACATACAACACGTACGACGGGACTAGAAGACGGAAGTTCAATAGCCAGAAGCCAATAGCTTCTGTCTCGTACTTGCTTAAGAGCATGTGTTGTTTTTGGTCCGTCGGAACAGCCTACAGACGAGCGGTTTTCACACTAGGTATTGGTTCCGTCTGAAATATTTAGAACATGTTCCATTTCTAGGTCCGTCAGAATTTTCAAAAAAAAAAAAGTCCGATGAGGCATACACATGATCGGAATATACGATAAAAAGCTTCTGTCAGACTTTTTCTGTCTGACTTTCCGCTCGTGTGTAAGTGGCTTTAGTGTTGGGGATCCACTCTTCAATATATTTTGACGCCCAAGAACAGGTCATCTGATGAATGATCCATCTACCACAATCAAAAAGGCAGCAGCCTAGGACCACAACCAGGTCTCTTCATTGATAAACTCGGGTTAGGATTAAGTGTTGGGGTTCCACTCTTCTTCAATATAGAACATCATGTCCCCAGTTAAAGAGGGGGCTCCTAAGCCCACATCCAAGAACAGATCATCTAAGGAGCATCCCATCCACCACGATCAAAGAGGCAGCAGCATAGAACTGCAACCAAGTCCCTTTCTTGATAAAGCCATGTTAGGGTTAGGATTAGCATTAGGGTTTCATTATTCCTCAATATAGAACATCATGTCCCCAACTTAAGAGGGGCTCCTAACCCCACACCCAGGAACAGGTTATCTGATGAACGATCTACCATGATCAAAGAGGCAGCAGCCTAGGAATACAACCAGATCCCCTTCTTGATACAGTCAAGTTAGGGTTCCACTCTTCCTCAATATAGAATGTCGTGTCCCCAGCTAAAGAGTGGCTCCTAACCCCACACCCAAGAACAAGTCATCTGATGGACACGCCATCTGCCGTGATCAGAGAGGCAGCAACCCAAGACCACATTCAGGTACTTTTTTGTTGATAAAGCCATGTTAAACTTAGTGTTAGGGTTCCACTTTTCCTCAATATAGAACATTATGTCTCCAACTATAAAGGGGCTCCTGACCCCACACTCAAAAATTTGCTCATCAGGTCAAAACATTTGGTCTAAGCAGTCAGTCAACTGGCAGTCAATTGTGATATAATTTTGAGAAAATCGCTCTGTTCATCCCTAGTGGGCTATAAGGCTTTATCATCACCGCTAATCCCTTTAGATGTTATTCTATTTACCCCCTGCAGAGCGATTACACACCCCAAGAAAAAATGCCACCGAAGACCCAGTGTGACTGAATGAGAAAAAACATTTACCAATAAGAAGGATTTAATAACAGAAGGCACAGAAGGAGAAAAGAGCAAACTGCCGACGAGAAGCTGAACTTTCAGCTTGAAGAAAAACTCCACAAGGTTTATCGAAGGCAGGAGACGTCTTAATGCAAACACAGCACAATCCGAGCAATAAAGCGAGTACATTGGCATTTTCCAAGTTTATTGATTCCCACACAGCAATTCAATTAGTTACTTATTGAAAAACATCCTTAACACTTCCCTCCCGCTGCCAAGACACAATACAGTGCAGGCCTGCCGAAATGAAAAGACTAGGCCGATATTACAGCCTGCCGCGAGCCCGATAACGAGTCACAGCATGCGAAACGGACATAAAATATGCACAAATATGGAGAAGTAAAAAAAAAAAAAAAAAATCAGTGTTAAGTCTAAAAAAGTATTTACCAGAACACAATCTGTTTGCGTTTTGGGAGGTGTATAGGCCTTGTACACATGTAGCCTCTCAGATTCGAGTATATTCACATATACAGTATATGCGTACGACCACTTGCCACTGATTTGTACAGGCCAACTGGTGGTGGCGTTACACTGCAAAGGTCACTCCAATCAAAGCGAATTCAGCCTATGTACACAACATGGCCATTTGCTGCCATGTGTGCAAAGCCTTACACTACGCAACCTTACACCTATACCAAAACCATGGTCTTTAACATACGGTTGCTTTCCTTTGTTACTATAAAATCCTCCACTCTTCTGGAAAGGCTTTCCAGGAAATTTTGGAGTGCGTCTGTAGGTTACTTTGTGCCCACTTGTGAGGTCAGGTACTGATGATGGATGAGAAGACCTGGCTCACCATCAGTGTTCCGATTCATTCCAAAGCTCTTCAGTAGGGTTGAGGACAGGGCTCTATGAAGGACACCAAACTGGTCACAACAATTCTATAGGGAGCTGGCTTTGTACACAAGGGGCACAGTCAAGTTGGAAAAGAAAAGGACCTTCAAACTGTTACCACAAGGTTAGATAAGCACAATGGTCTACAATTCTTTGTATGTCACAGCATTAATAGTACCTTTCACTGGAAATACCTGAACTCAATCATCGTGAGAGATGTTCGCAAGCTTCTAGGACATGTAGTGCATTTGTGCCATCCAACATTGCTATGCACTGGTAGTGGAAGAGCAGGGGCCCAGAAACTAGTAAGATTTGCTTAATACAGTATCCCATTTACAAGGTTCTTGGGGCAATCTAAAATGCACCTCAAAATTAAACCTCATGTTGTTTGCCCAACTCGTTAATTTATTTAGGTCCTCTTGTGAAGTTTATTTATCCTGATTTGATGTTGTTGTCCGACTTATTTTTGTGTCGTCAGCTTACACCGAGATTGAGCTATTCATCCCATCTTCTGTATCATTTATAAAAAAATTAAACAGCATTGGTCCGAGGACAGAGCCCTGGGGTACCCCAGGTATCACTCCAGACCAGTCTGAGAAGACGTTATTTATCACCACCCTTTGGACGTGCCCCTGTAACCAGTTTTCTATCCATGAACAAAACCTATGGTCCATACCTACAGATCTCAGTTTGTAGATTAAGCGTTTGTGGGGGGACTGTATTAAATGCTTTTGCAAAATCCAGATACACCACATCCACAGGCCTTCCTCTATCCATCAGCTCACTTCCTCATAGAATGTTAACAGATTGGTTTGGCAAGAAGGACCCTTCGTAAACCCATGCTGGTTACTAACAACGATACTGTATTCATCAGCAAATTCTTGGATATAATCCCTCATCATCCCCTCCTATAGTTTACACACTATTGATGTTAGACTGGTCTGTAGTTTCCTGGAATATATCTCTGACATTTTTTTTTAATATTGGTACCACGTGGGTTTTTCACCATTCAGCTGACACCATTCCTCTCAGTATGTGGTCCATAAAAATTAGGAATGGAGGTCTGTCTATACCTTGACCGAGTTCTTTGAGGACTCTCGGGTGTTAGTCTTCTAAATCCTGGTGAACGATCGGCGGGTCCCGAGGAACATCGTGTCCACCGGAAAGCGGTCGCTGGCGGCGCGCCCCAGACAAGAAAAACTTTTAAAGTTAACTTTTGTGCAGAGGTCAGGATCATTTGGTGTCTTACTTATTTTGCATCGGTCGTCAATATTTGCCTTTGTCCGTGTAAATCACGCTGAGAGCGGTCACAGAATATAAGCCACAGTTGTCTTATTAAGCAATCAAACTTCATTGCGCAACAGTTGCATTTGTAAGAAACCATCGGGAATCATTTTTCTCACACATCTTTTCGCATTGGGCTGAGTCATCCATTTGAAAGACATTAAAAGATTTGCTTGACTAAGCTAAAAAAAAAAAAAAATTGCTTCTCGCAAACGTTGGATTAAACTGCAAAAGCAAAATATATCAAACTTGATTTTACATTTCTCATAATTGGAATCCTAACAAACTATTTGTAAATCTGCCTCACAGAAGGATACCTTCCTTTAAAACAGGGGTTGGCAACCGGTCAATCGTTGCCACGTAAGGGGCAGATTGTGACCCCGCCGTGCCAGCTCCGCACCCAGCCTTACATGTTTCAGCCCTAAGATCGGGGCAGCTATAGGCATTGCAGAGCCATGGGAAGTCGTAGTCTCCTCCTCTGCTCTGATGTGCCATATCACACAGCCGAGGGGAGACCTGGAAGGTCCCCTGCATCTGAGGTTTTAGGAGTAAAAGAGGGAGAGGAGAATTTGTGCTTTGCATTACTTACCCCCGAGTCTGACCTCTGCACACTGCATTACCTACTCTTGCACTCTGCATCACACACGCCTGACCCCTGCACTGTGCATCACACAAATGGCTGACCCCTGCACTGTGCATCACACAAAAGCCAGACCCCTGCACTGTGCATCACACAAAAGCCAGACCCCTGCACTGTGCATCACACAAAAGCCAGACCCCTGCACTGTGCATCACACAAATGGCTGACCCCTGCACTGTGCATCACACAAATGGCTGACCCCTGCACTGTGCATCACACAAAAGCCAGACCCCTGCACTGTGCATCACACAAATGGCTGACCCCTGCACTGTGCATCACACAAAAGCCAGACCCCTGCACTGTGCATCACACAAATGGCTGACCCCTGCACTGTGCATCACACAAAAGCCAGACCCCTGCACTGTGCATCACACAAAAGCCAGACCCCTGCACTGTGCATCACACAAAAGCCAGACCCCTGCACTGTGCATCACACAAAAGCCAGACCCCTGCACTGTGCATCACACAAAAGCCAGACCCCTGCACTGTGTATCACACAAAAGCCAGACCCCTGCACTGTGCATCACACAAAAGCCAGACCCCTGCACTGTGCATCACACAAAAGCCAGACCCCTGCACTGTGCATCACACAAAAGCCAGACCCCTGCACTGTGCATCACACAAAAGCCAGACCCCTGCACTGTGCATCACACAAAAGCCAGACCCCTGCACTGTGCATCACACAAAAGCCAGACCCCTGCACTGTGCATCACACAAAAGCCAGACCCCTGCACTGTGCATCACACAAAAGCCAGACCCCTGCACTGTGCATCACACAAAGCCAGACCCCTGCACTGTGCATCACACAAACGCCAGACCCCTGCACTGTGCATCACACAAACGCCAGACCCCTGCACTGTGCATCACACAAAAGCCAGACCCCTGCACTGTGCATCACACAAAAGCCAGACCCCTGCACTGTGCATCACACAAAAGCCAGACCCCTGCACTGTGCATCACACAAAAGCCAGACCCCTGCACTGTGCATCACACAAAAGCCAGACCCCTGCACTGTGCATCACACAAAAGCCAGACCCCTGCACTGTGCATCACACAAAAGCCAGACCCCTGCACTGTGCATCACACAAAAGCCAGACCCCTGCACTGTGCATCACACAAAAGCCAGACCCCTGCACTGTGCATCACACACAAGCCAGACCCCTGCACTGTGCATCACACAAACGCCTGACCCCTGCACTGTGCATCACACAAACGCCTGACCCCTGCACTGTGCATCACACAAACGCCTGACCCCTGCACTGTGCATCACACAAACGCCTGACCCCTGCACTGTGCATCACATAAACGCCTGACCCCTGCACTGTGTATTGCATACTACCGACACCTGTACTGTGTGCTACTTACTCCTGACCTCTACATTATGTGCTTACTCCTGACCCGTGGGCTACATACCAATGACCCCTGCGCTACATACCACTGACCCCTGCACCATGCACTACATACCACTAACCCCTGCACCTGTGCACTACATACCACTGACTTATAAAACTGTATTACTTACTACTGACCCCTACAGTCTTACATACTTAAGCCTGACTTACCACTGACCCCTTGCACTACATACCCCTGACCCCTGCACTTTGCACTGCATACCATTGACCCCTGCGCTACATACCACTGACTTATAAAACTGCATTACTTACTGACCCCTACAGTCTTACATACTTATGCCTGACTGAAAACGCTGCAAAACTTACTCCTGACCTCTGCACTCTGTATTACAAACTACCAACCTCAGAATTCTGCATTACTTTACTACTGCACTTACCAACCACTGCACTTTGCATCACATACTCCTAAAATCTGGAGTTACATACCAACGACCCCTGCACTGTGCATACATAACTACCGACTTCAGAAATGAACATTACATACTACTAACACCTACACTGTGTGTTGCATACTACTAACCTCAGCACTGTACGTTACATACTACTGATCCCTGCACTACGCATTACTCCTGACACACACTACTGCACACGTTCAGGGATTGAGGGGGCAATACGACGCATGCGTGGTCACTGAAGAAGCGTCACTATCTCAAGTCATGTCGATGACACAAACACCCACCATATTAGATGGAACCCACGAGCCACACTGGAGAGGTCCAGGGAAGTGAAGTTATTATTTAGAACACACCCAAAGTACAAATTTTTATTTAAAATGAACTAAACAAACAGAGCTTGTCTCTACAACCAATTCATCTCGTGTGTCTTATAGTATTATAGTGAAGATGGAATGTGCCTTTCTTCTTATAGGATAGCTGAGAGATGAGAGTATCGCAGAATATCTTCTCTCCCAGAAATCGAAAAGTTCATTTCTACATTTTAAAGTCCCCCCCCCCCCCCCCATCCTATAAAGATATTCTGTACAACGTGTCCCTAGAACTACAATATACATTTATACATTACACCGCTCTGAGCTAATGCTTGGTTGTTATTAACTAACTATAAAGCTGTCACAATCGAGGTAAGCTCAGGATTTCCCCAAAAATGGCGATTTAAAGTGATAAAACAGATATTGAGCTACATAGTTAGCCAGGTTGAAAAAAAAAAAGTCCATCTAGTTCAGTGACGGAGAACCTTGGCACCCCAGATGTTTTGGAACTACGTTTCCCATGATGCTCCACTACACTGCAGAGTACCAGAGCATCATGGGAAGTGTAGTTTCAAAACATCTGGGGTGTCAAGGTTCTCCGTCACTGATCTAGTTCAACCAATAAAAAGAAAAAAAAAAAAAAAAAACACACACACAACATACAATCCTATATACACAACTATATATACACAACCCTATATATACAATCCTATATACACAACCCTATATATACAATCCTATATACACAACCCTATATATACAATCCTATGCCCACAGTTGATCCAGAGGAAGGTGAAAAACGCCAGCAAAGCATGATCCCATTTGCTACAGCAGGGGAAAAAAAATAAATCCCTTCTGATCCCCCGAGAGGGAATCCGATTTTCCCTGGATCAACTTTACCTATAATGCCCCGTACACATGATCGGATTTTCCGACAAGTGTTGGATGGGAGCTTGTTGTCGGAAAAAGTCCGACCGTGTGTACGCTCCATAGAACATTTGGTTTAGGAGTGTGTCTATGGGAATGTTTGACCATTCTTCCAGAAGAGCATTTGTGAGGTCAGGCACTGATGTTGGACGAGAAGGCCTGGCTCGCTGTCTCCTCTCTAATTCATCCCAAAGTTCTATCGGGATGAGGTCAGGACTCTGTGCAGGCCAGTCAATTTCCTCCACTCCAAACTCGCTCATCCATGTCAGACTGATACAATGTATAATGTACATATACACAGTGTAATGCTGATTTTACATTAAACAACAGAACCCTCTACACACACACACACACACGCCATCTATGTGCTGGTTACAAGGATGGAGAACTACAAGTCCCAGCAGACACTGTCATCTATACAGACTAGAGTTGCCACCTCATCCCTTTAAACCCGAACACCTTTGGATTACACAGGTTCTGAGGCTAATTAAATGCAGATAAGGCAGCAAGTGAGTTTAATTACCACCTTAATCAGCCACAGAACCTGTGTAATTATTATGTGTTCGGGTTTAAAGGGATGAGGTGGCAACCCTAATACAGACCAGCATTGTTCCTGGAAGAGATCAGGTCTGCAGTATAGATGGCTGCAAAGGCACCACAAGTGCCAGCATGTCTGCTAACAGAACCCTCCCGTCCTCCCCAGACACCCCTCACACACACTCACCCCTCTGCTGAAGCCATGTTGCCAGCTGGACTTTGTCTGTCACATGACCTGAAGCCTGTCACCTGACCAGCCGACTGCTCTAGAGGAAGGGGGCGGGGCGGAGCGTTCCAAGCCTCCTTCTCGCATCTGTTACCTACCAATAGGAGGAGAATAGAGAAATACAATGTATTCAGGAGAGAGGAAATGATAGAGAGAGATCAGATGAATAGAGATGAGATAGGATAGATAGATAGATAGATAGATAGATAGATAGATAGATAGATAGATAGATAGATAGATAGATAGATAGATAGATAGATAGATAGATAGATAGATAGATAGATAGATAGATAGATCATTTTCTTTTAAAATTTTCCTTTAGATTTACCAAAACCACTACATAGTTACAGGTAAATCTAAAGAAATTGAATAAGAAAATTGTATAATATATGGCCACCCATAGATAGATAGATCTGAGACAGACATATCGATAAACAAATAGATATGAGAAAGATAAATAGATAGATCATAGATAGATATGGATAGAGATCCCAACTGTCCCTGTATGGAGCAATGTCCCTCTGTCCTCCTCATTTGTCCCTCATTTTGATCTGATCTATATAGTTGTATATAAAATGCACATTTTTAAAATGCATTTTGTAGATCTCTAAAGCCATTATAGTAATGGTAAAAGAAGAACTTTTGAGGTTAACAAATCTTTTCTTTTTATGTATAATTCTCCTTTAAGAGGGTGTGGCAGGGGGTGTGTCTGATGCCTACAGACTTCAGCTAATAGGTGTCCCTCGCCCCCATCTCAACAAGTTGGGAGGTATGGATATAGATAGATATATGTGTAGAATAGATGATAGATGGATAGATAGATAGATAGATAGATAGATAGATAGATAGATAGATAGATAGATAGATAGATAGATAGATAGATAGATAGATAGATAGATGATAGATCATTTTCTTTTACAATGTTCCTTTAGATTTACCAAAACCACTACATAGTTGAAGGTAAATCTAAACAAAAAGGAATAAGAAAATTGTATAATGGCCAGCCATAGATAGATGGATATAGCTGAGAAAGATAGATAGATAAAGAGATAGATCCAAGAAAGATAGATAGACAGATCTGAGAAAGACAGATAGGTAAACAGATAGATATAAGAAAGATAGATAGATCATAGATAGATAGATAGATAGATAGATAGATAGATAGATAGATAGATAGATAGATAGATAGATAGATATGGATAGAGATAGATCGCAACTGTCCCTGATTTCGAGGGACTGTCCGTGATTTGGAGCAATGTCCCTCTGTCCCTCTTCCCCCCTCATTTGTCCCTCATTTTGGTCTGATCTATATAGTTCTATATAAAATGCACTTTTTTAAAATGCATTTGTAGATCCCTAAAGCCAGTATAGCCGTGGTAAAAGAAGAACTTTTGAGGTTAACTAATCCTTTCTTTTTACAGTATGTATAATTCTCTTTTAAGGGGGCGTGGCAGGGTGTGTGTCTTATGCCTACATACTTCTGCTAATTGGTGTCCCTCGCCCCCATCTCAAAAAGTTGGGAGGTGTGGATATAGATAGATATATGTGTAGAATAGATAGATAGATAGATAGATAGATAGATAGATAGATAGATAGATAGATAGATAGATAGATATGGGTCAATAGATGAAATACAGAGCCTGTCATTGCTGACCTTCTTCTGAAAATACCGGCTGCCTGGCCGTCTCTGGAATGAACGCTGTCCCAACACACAGATGATGAGAGTCGGGCTCGTTCACACCATGCCCAGTGACCGGCATATTTCTGCACTGGATGACTGCAGAATACATCGTACACAATGGTTCTCAATGGGCCTCCTTCACACTGCAAAACAAATTACTGTGTATAAATAGAATGCACATAAAAATGCACATTACTGCACCTGTACTGTCAGTGGAGTCTATATGCAGTATTCTGCGGAGAGAATAGATAAATTAGATAATTAGAAGCACTTGGTTATGATATAACGTGTTGGTCTGATGAAGGGTTGTGTATGTGGCTCCATCCATTGTTCTGTAATGTATCTGATTTGTTCTACACTAAAGAATTAAATTCTGGATTCAATCTTTGCTTTTCTTTATATCCGGACTGTATGGACTAGACATGCGCACATGTTTCTGTCTCGTCTGAAAAAGAAATTTATTTAGTTACTCCAAAATTTGTTTTTATTTACTTTGTTTCATTAAAAAATGCATTTGTACAAAAATCCGAATTAATTAAGGTCAAATCTGTCAATTGAAGAATTATGCTGTCTGTCGGATGTTCTAAGAAATTTCGACGAAGCAGCTAAACTGTACGTTGCTGCAATCGTTCATTTCCGGTCGAATGCTCCGCCCACAAGCTATAGTAGAATTCTAATGTTGTTTGACTAGTAATAATTATAATTATTAATTATTATTACTAGTCAAACAACATTAGAATTCTTCTGTAGCCTATGGGCGGAGCATTTGACCGTAAATGTCTGCTCGCGGCGATCGTATGTTTTTAGCTACTTCGTCAAATCTTCATGTCTCTATAAGGTCGAATCTTTTCTCTCTATGTCGAATAATCTTGGACTAATAGAGTTAGGTTAGGTACATTTGACCGCAGGTTCGATATACACAGATGGCGATTGTCACTGTCATGTCAAATCTTCTATCTATCCATATCAAACTGTTGTCGCAACGATACAAAAATATAATGGATACGAAAATAAAGCATTTTTTTATTTCGGATCTTTCGGATTCTGCGCGTTCATTATCGTTTTGTTAAAACGAACACGAAATTCCCCGAAATTCAGACGGAAATGTAATCAGACAAAAACAAATGCACATGTCTAGTATGGGCTTATCTGTGGGGATGGCTCTGCTCTACAGTGTGATCTCTACTGGTGTGACTACATCTATGGGAGGAGGCACATTGTTCATGTTTTGATGGTGTTCAACCATTGTTGCCCTTTTTGGTGTTCTTGTTTATGTTGTTGTTGGTGTTCTTATTACTGTTCTTGTTGTTGGTGTTCTTGTTTTTGTTGCTGTTGGTGGTGTTGAACCATTGTTGGTGTTGGCATTTTTTTCGGTTTTCCTATTGGTGTTCTTGTTGTTGGTGGTGTTCTTATTGGTGTTCTTGCTTATTTGTTGGTGGTGTTTTTCTTGTTGTTGGCATTCAACCATTGTTGGTGTTCTTGTTGGTGGTGTTCTTGTTAGTGTTGTTTGTGGTGTTCAACCATTGTTGGCGCTCTTATTGTTGATGTTGATGATCTTGTTTGTGTTTTTGGCAATGTTTTTCTTGTTGTTGGTGGTGTTCAAACATTGTTGGTGTTGGTGTTCTTGTCAGTGTTCTTATTGGTGTTCTTTTTCTTGTTGGTGTTCTTATTGGTGTGCTTGTCTATATTGTTGTTGGTGTTTTCTTGTTGTTCTTGCTGGTGTTGATGTTCTTATCTGTGTTCTTATTGTTGGTGTTGTTGTTGGCGTTCTTGTTTGTATTGTTGTTGGTGTTTTTCTTGTTAATGTTGGTGTTCGTGTTTGTGTTGTTGGTGTTCTTGTTGTTGTTGGTGTTCTTGTTTGTGTTGTTGGTGTTCTTGTTTGAGTTGTTGTTGGTGTTCTTGTTGTTGGTGGTGTTCTTGTTTGTGTTGTTGTTGGCGTTCTTGTTGTTGGTGTTCTTGTTTGTGTTGTTCTTGGTGTTCTTTTTTGAGTTTTTGTTGGTGTTCTTGTTGTTGGAGGTGTTCTTGTTGGTGTTGTTGGTGTTCTTGTTTGAGTTGTTGTTGGTGTTCTTGTTTGTGTTGTTGTTGGCGTTCTTGTTGTTGGTGTTTTTGTTTGTGTTGTTGGTGTTCTTGTTTGTGTTGTTGTTGGCGTTCTTGTTGTTGGTGTTTTTGTTTGTGTTGTTGGTGTTCTTGTTTGAGTTTTTGTTGGTGTTCTTGTTGTTGGGGGTGTTCTTGTTGGTGTTAGTTTTGTCGTTGTTGTTTTTTTTAGGTTTAGTGGTGTTGTTGTTGGTTTTGTTGGTGTTAGTGGTGTTGTTTGGTGGTGTCATTGACAGTTGGGTTGAGTAATAACACGATGTGTGGATGATGCATCCTGTGATCGGTACACATTTCTTGTCCAGCAGATCCTCCTGGTGTAAATCCCTCTCATATCTGCAGCTTTGCAAGGGATTGACAGAAGCCACGAAGAGGCAAATCTAAAATTAGAAGTGTGATGAATGCTGTTAGAAAAATAAATATAAAAATCCTAAACGTCGTTTTATCCTGTAATCTTTCTTAAAGAGACCCTATCACCTAACCCACTTTGTAGCCCTATAAAATTACCTTTCTGGTCCAGAGACCTCGAGTGCTCCAATTTCCATTTTGGCAACGGGTGGCATTCGCTTATATATTCACTTACATCAAAGTCCCCATTAGATTCCTCCCTTACATCAGTGTGCTCATCAGAGTCCCCCTTACAGCAGGGTCCCCAACAGAGCCCCCCTACATTAAAGTCCCCATCAGAGGCCCCCTTACATTAGGGTCTCTATCAGAAACCTCTGTTATATCAGAGTCCCCCCTAAAACAGGGTCTCTTTAACAGTCTCACGGTCCCTATCAGAGTCCTCCCTTACATCAGTCACCCCACCAGAGTCCTCCTTTTTATAATTATCCCTATCTGCATCCCTCCTTACACCAGGGTCCCCATCAAAACTCCCTATGCATCATGGTCCCCATCAGAGTCCTCCCTTACATCGGGGTCCCCATCTAGACCACAGGCAGCCTTTGAAGACCTTAATGCTCAATCTGCATACATTGAGGATACACCACCAGTGCCAGGACAAGGTCACCCAGTGCCTAGGGCAAAGATGTCAAACTGTGCCCCCCCCTCCCTTAGGGTTAGGTTCTGGGTTCCCCAATCCCTGCAATAAACCATTGCGCCCAGGGCAGCTTCCCCTCCTGCCCACCTCTTGCCTCGGCCCTGTATGCTACTAGCTGGGGGCTGAATATCATCTCAGCGTGGGCCAGATGTGGCCCATGGTCTGTAGTTTGGAGAGCCCTGGTTTAAATAACTGAATACAAAGGTGAAAACAAACATTAATATGAAATGTCAAAATTTCACCATTTATAAACCACACTCCTTTCACCTCCAGCTGGCCCACTGGGCACACTTGTGAGATCCCACCTAAGTTCCCCTTCCTGTAATTTTTATTTCAACTCTTCAAGCCCCCAGTGACTGAAATACGTTGGGATATCAGCATCATATGATGGAATGGAGACTGCTAATGCCTTGAGTTTCGCTTTAAATTTTCACTGAAGCCAGGGCAATATCCTCCCGCTAGAACAGTGTAATTTAAACTTAATTACTAAGGTGAGGAGCGCCGCGCTCTATGATTTGCATACTCCACTGCTTCTCATAGACTTAATTGCAGCCCTTTAAAAAAAAAAAAAAATCAACTTTCTGGTCCAGAGACCCCGAGTGCTCCGATTTCCATCTCTGGATATTTCTGCTTAATGAATAAAGCAATTTCTGGTGGAGATGTGCTTTCCTCGGATATGTTTCATGAAATAAGCATAGAATTATCTTCGCTGGAACGGGCGGCGTTCGCAGCTATCCACAACGGAATTCCTTCTCGGGTCATTAGAGACCGTCTACGCCTTTCATATGCCGCAAGCATGACTCCAGCAATCCATTAAAGTCCATTTTTTTCCACATTGAACTGAAAATCTAAAAAAAATTATATTTCCTCCATATTTATCAAGATGCTTTTATCAATTTGTTTCCTTTTTTTTTCATTTATCCCTTTAGATGCCAGAGACATTTTTGTGTTTTTTGAATACAGGCTTAACCACACCAATACTGGGCACCTTTATCCCCTCCCTGTCCAGGCCAATTTTCAGCTGTCGCACTTTGAATGACAATGGCGCAGTCATACAATGCTGTACCCAAACTACATTTTTATCATTTTTTCACAAAAATAGAGCTTTCTTTTGGTGGTATTTTATCACAACTGTTTTTTTTTTTTTTGCTAAATAAATTAAAAAAGTTTAAAATTTAGCAAAAAAAAACAAGTTTTTCTTTGTTTCTTATTTTGCAAAAAATACTTTTCTTCATAACATTAAGCCAACATGTATTCTGCTACATTTATTTGGTGAAAATAACCCAAATCAGTCATCAGTGTATATTATTTAGTCTGTAGAAAAGTTATAGAGTCCACAAACGATGGTATATACAGTATTTCCGAAAATCCGATTAATCCTGATGTACTCTCATTTCTTAAGACCCGAAAACAACAGGGCAGTAAAAATATCCCCCAAATAAGCAAAAAAGAAAGTAGACAGTCTAAGGTATTTAGTAAGAGGCATGGCGCATTTTTTGAAGGTGTCATTTTTTGGTCCCTATTATTTGGAAAATGAAGAAAAAAATAGTTTCTTTTTATTTTTTTTTACATACTGTCACCAATGCAGTACAGCGTTATCATTAGTATGTAAAAAAAAGTGATAATTTGTTTTTTACATTTTTTTTATATTTTTCCTTTTTTAATTTTTTTTATTTATTTTACATTTTTTTATATACTGTGACCAGAACAATACAGTTTTATCATAGTAACACTGTACCGCTCTGGCGAGTTGATCAGGATTTTTATTTATTTTTACGTACTATGATTGCTTATAGCAGTGAATTTTACTGCTATACGCAAACATTTTTACTGAATGACAGTGTGTTTTGTTGTGATTAGCTGTGATTGGCCACAGTTAATCACTTGGTACACATGGGCTGCGATTGGCCCTGTCTGTACCATGTGATCACTGTGACCAATCACAGCTAGCAAAACAATTGTATACAATGAATGGCATGAAAGGAAGCCATTTACTGTTTATAACTGTCCTGTGATAAGCTGTGATTGGTCACAGCGGTCACATGTACGGGCTGTGATGGGCTGGTACACTGATTAGTCATGTGTGTGGTGGACACAGCGGGTGACAGATCGAGCTGCGTTCTCGAGGCGCGTTCTCGGGAGGACGTCATATGACATCCTCCCAGAACAATAGGGTTCTGGCCCGCACGTCTTTTTACACTAGTGCAGGCATGGAGCAGTTAAAAAAAATCCTTGTAGGCCTGAAGATTACTTAAAACCCCCAATCATAAATCTTCTGAAAGCAGAGATCCTAGAGAATAAAATAGTGGTATTTCCAATTTTTTATGTTTATTCACATATAGGTGCCTCCAATGCGGCTGTTTAGGTTTGTATGTGTGGGGTGGGGGAAGCAACATTTTTGGGGGGGGCTTTGGTGTAACCTTTATACACTTTTTACTTTATTTTTTATCACACAGTCAACAAAAAAATCTCCTGTATTATATTATCTTGTTGTATTCTGACATTGTTTTTTTTTTGTTTTTTTTTTTTAGACCCCTGAAGTTTCACCTGCTCTCCATTGAAGCTAAAGGAGGGAAGATACAGTACAGATGTTACAGCCAATTCATTGCACCTGATGTGGCTGTAAGCTGTACTATGCATTCGATGCACTGATGCATGTTCAAAACTGCCTATGTAAAACAGTAAGTGGGGCTAGAAGTCCATTGGCCAATAAAAAAAAAACCTTGATCTAAAACCTAAACTGGAGGCAGGTTTTTTTTTAAGAACATACACATGAATGACACTCTGTCATATGTAATACATCGTAAAATGTATGTCTTAATTGCAAGCAGTGTAAGTACCTGAATGTGACCTGGTATCAGCCTCTAGCGGTTTATGTACAGCAAGGCTGCAGTGTGAGCAGAAGAGTTCTTATGCTGACAAGAAGCATATTGATAGGAGGAGAAAGCAGAGTGACAGAGATGAGTTTGTCACTGTGCTGCTTTTCCTTTTACTACCCAGTCACAGGCTAAGGGCACTCCAAGAGGACCTGGACTCAGAGGAAGTGGGTTGAATGATGCTGGCCAGAAGACTGAGGACATCTAGGGGCAGAAAAAAGTACTGCAGTTGAAATCCCTGGATTGAGGGTAAATGTTGCAGCAAAAGCTGTTTTTGTTATCTTATCGTTTAATAGGCTTTTATTTTTTTACCTTGTTATCCTTAGCTGGAGCTTTACCAAACCAATTGCTGCCACAAACGGGGCCGATCTGAGAAATTGCAAGCCACAGAGAGAGAGCCCAGATTTTTTTTTTGCCATCATATTGAATCTCCACGGTGACAACATTTTAATGCACTCGATACATCATTCAGCACATTGTGGAGCCTAATGCGGAGCATAGAGACGTTCCCTGGTGAGCGTTGCCATAACAAGACATGAAATCTTGGCGGCTTCCTAATTAGAGTCTGACACGCAGGAGGTAATAGTTCCCTTTCAGTGTAACCTAGAGATCAGGAGCCAAAAAAATAATTTTTCTGTGTTAGACAGGAATAAGTATCTAGTTACAAAAAAAAGGCAAAACAACTAAACGAAAAAAAATAAAAAATTCTGTCCACAGTCGGGGGTTATTAGTGTTGAAAATCCAGACCTGTGTAGAACTTCCCTACAGCAAAAAATTATAAACAAATGAATGGAGCACCAGACCGAGTGATAAGAGAGTCCAAATTGCATAGATAATCCAACGGTTTCACCAAACCACCCCCTCTTCATCAGGGCTGAACGTCAATTCAGAAGTTTAAATGGACTCAGGTGTAGGCTTTACTAAACTGATCTGTACAGATTAAATATAAATGACCATAAGGGTCAGCTGCAAGTAGGGATGAGCAATCCTTCCTGCTCCATGGGCGCAAAGACCCAGTTAAAAGGATGCCGGGGCCTGGGCAGGAAAAAGTTCACCTAAGCTATACCTGTAATAGAAGAGTGTACATACTCACTTTTTCTGGTGCCCAGTCCTAATAAATACTATTTGAAGTCCACTGATAAACTGATACTTCTGGGAGTGTTGATCTCCTGGATCACCCGTAGGGGTTGCGTCTGAACCAGGAAGAAAGTTGTCAGTGCCAACCCAATCTGCTGCAGCCAGGGCATTCCCCACCCCACAGCTGCACATAGAGAAGAGTCGGGATGCTTGTGACATCATTGACCCTTATATGTATTTTGGGTGTTGAGGTTGGGTGAAGACTGAGTTGGGCCTGGTGTTTGGGTTGGGTGAAGACTGAGTTGGGGCTGGTGTTGGGGTTGAGTGAAGACTGAGCTGGGTCTCGTGTTGGGGTTGGGTGAAGACGGAGTTGGGTCTGTGTGTGAGGTTTGATGAAGACTGAGTAGGGTCTGTGTGTGGGGTTGGGTGAAGACATACTTGGGTCTGGTGTTGGGTGAAGACTGAGCTGGGTCTAATGTTGGGGTTGGGTGAAGCCTGAGCTGGGTGTGGTGTTAAGGTTAGTTAAAGACTGAGCTGGGTGTGGTGTTGAGGTTAGGTGAAGACTGAGCTGGGTCTGGCTTTGGGAATGGGTGAAGACTGAGCTGGGTCTGAGGTTGGGGTTGGGTAAGGGCTGAGATGGGTCTGATATTGGTGTTGAGTGAAGACTGAGCTGTGTCTGATGTTGGTGTTGGGAGAAGACTGAGCTGGGTCTGATGTTGGAGTTGAGGGAAGACTGAGACGGGTCTGGTGTTGAGGTTGGGTGAAGACTGAGCTGGGTCAGGTGTTGGGGTTGGGTGAAAACTAAGATGGGTCTGATGTTGGGGTTGGGTGCAGACTGAGCTGGGTTTATTGTTGAGGTTAGGGGAAGACTAAGCTGAGTCTGGTATTGGGGTTAGGTGAAGACTGAGCTGGGTCTGATGTTGGAGTTGGGTGAAGACTGAGGTGGATCTGATATCAGTGTTTAGTAAAGACTGAGTTGGGTCTGGTGTTGGGGTTGGGTGAAGATTGAGATGGGCATGATGTTGGGGTTGGGTGAAGACTGAATTGGTTCTGGTGTTAGGGTTGGGTGAAGACTGAGTTTGGTCTGGTGTTGGGTGAAGACAGAGCTGGGTCTGATGGTGTTGGGAGAAGAATGAGCTGGGTCTGATGTTGGGGTTGGGTGAAGACCGAGATGGGTCTAGTGTTGATGTTGGGTGAGGACTGAGCTGGGTCTGGTGTTGGGGTTGGTTGAAGACTGAATTGGGTCTGATGTAGGGGTTGGGTGAAGATTGAGCTGTTTTTTTTTTTGTTCTCTATTTAAATCGTGGTGCCCAGTCCTAATAAATATTTATATGAAGTCCGCTGATAAACTAATACTTCTGGGATTGTTGATCTTCTGGGTCTCCCATAGGGGGTCTGAACCAGGAAAAAAGTTGTCAGTGCCAGCCCAATCAGCTGCAGCTGGGGCATTCCACACCCCACAGCTGTACATACACAAGAGAGCCGGGATGCTTGTGACATCATTGACATCATATGTATGTTGGGTGTTGAGGTTGGGTGAAAACTGGGCTGGGTCTGGTGTTGGGGTTGGGTGAAGACTGAGTTGGATCTGGTGTTGATGTTGGGATAGGAATGAGCTGAGTCTTGTTTTTTTTTGTGGGTTTTTTTTTTTTTGTTTTCTATTAAACTGGAGGCGGTAGATACTTCTAAAGCCAGATGAAGAATCAAGAACCAAAAAGGTAACTTTTACAATAGTTGCTATTTTCTCTTTATATTACATTTGTTAGGAAGATGGTGTGTTTTAATTCTTCAGAAGGGAAGGACAGTGGCTGGTGTTGATTTTCTTCTACAATGTTGCCAAATATACAGCTGTTGCTTGATGAGGACGGTCATAGTACGGGAACAGATGGAGGCACTACTCATCCAGCGGGATAAAGATAACCAGCAGCGCACTGAGGAATACCCATGAAGGTGAACTTTGCTGACAGATATTATTTTTTTATATCAGATGCAGATTCTGATTTCTGTGGCATGGGTAAAAAAACAGAATGAGCCATGAGTGATGTACTGTAAATATGCAACACATTTAATCAAGATTCTGTAGCTCTAAGTTTTCCTTCTCAAGCCTAATAACAGAATAAAATATTACAGATCACAAACTGTGCACACCTTTTAAGCAAGCACATTGCAGTCTCTAATGACACAAAATACCCCCAAGGCCCCTGGTAGCCAGATATATAACGGTTGGAGAGATTCTTCCTCATACCACCTGCCTCTCCACAGCTTGTAATGATTGGAAAAAATACAAGGCTTTCTCTAAATGGCGGGTGTGCCAAATGAGCGCCTCCTCTGTGGTTACTAAACAGAATTGCAGCCACTCGGCACTGGACCTGGAAGCCCACTGATATCACTGCGGTAGCGGTGACTGCTGCAATAAATTTCCGTTTACACAGGGATCACCCAGGTATGGTTCATACTTACATTGGACCAAGCTAGATCAGCTTAACCACTTCGATTAGCGGCTATGAATTGACAAGCATACAAATAGCTTTGGTCCACAATAGATCTATAGAGATCTTCCGTGAAAAACGGCGAATAAAAATCAAGTGACGTAAAATCAACTGTTTCCACCTGGTTGGCCAGTGAATGGGGGAAGTACGGGTGCTGCGGATTGGCAAATACGCAGGAAGGGCACTATGGGCTCGACGGGCCTGTGTTTGTCTTCTTCTTGGTGGCTGCGGGACACTACTTGTGCTTGCCACCTCACCAGCTTGAACTGCACTTATGGGACTCGCCACGTCACCAAGTGTTACTGCGTGCCCGGCCTTGTAGGACCAGGATGTACTAGGCCGCTGGTGCTTGCCAGTTCACCAGAAGGATGAGCGGCACTAGTACTGGCTCTCTGCTCCATACGAGAGCCCTGCGGTTCTTGCACCTCAACAGCAGAAGAATGGGGTCGGGTACGCCTGATCTTGGCAGGGACCACTACTCCGTCGTCAGAGCTATCTGTCAGGGTGCCGCTGAGGTCTACTGGTTCGTTTTCTGAGCCAAAATCGGACAGATGGGTGACTTCCTTTTCACTCGCATCTGTAAGGCTCAGAAACATGTAGGCCTTCTTCACTGGTGTATCTTCGATTGGACATTTTGGCCTCTAAATTTACTGGTACACTAGTGAGACTCACAGGAAAAAAGAGCACCTGACTGTCAGCGACTGCTTCAAACACTACCAAAAAAACTGTTAGCGTTCGCAGGGATCAGGCCTGACTCTACGAACGCTGCAGTTATGTGTTTAGTGTTTTGTAAGTGACAGTGATCGATTGATACTGCACTTGGGTGGGCTGGGCTGAGGGGCTAAACGCAACTGCTAGGAGGTATCTGGGCTGATCCCGCTAACGCTGCGTTTTTGGGAACCCTAAACTACTGGGGACGCTAATATAGTTCTGATCAGATCAGAAATATCGATCCGTTCAGACACTATACTACTAAGGGAGGTGTATGGTGCGTGCATGGGTGTGAGCACTGCTGGCACTAATCTGCCTCTCCTCTCTCTGGAACAGAAATGAGTTCCACGAGGGGAGATGACATCACTTCCCCTGCCTGTGTTTACACTTACACAAGCAGGGGAGGATTTCATTCACCAGAACCAATCACCAGGTCCAGGCCAGAAATCATTGGCCTGGGCCTGGGGACTGATCGGTTCTGAAGCGAATCCGACCGTCGCGGCCACACACCCGACGTACAGCTACACCGCTTTGCCCAGCCGAGCCAACCTGCTGCAGTATAACTGCGGAGGCTGGTCCGAAACTGGTTAAAGAGGAGTTCCCCCCACCAAAAAATTAAAAGTCAGCAAATACTGTAACTGCTGACTTTTAATATTAGGACACTTACCTGTTCAGGGATCCCGTGATGTCGGCACCCCAGCTGATTTGCCGTTTGGCTCTCGGGTGCTGCCACTGCCATTCGTGGTAATGGAAACCGGCAGTGAAGCCTAACAGGCCCAGAGGCGGAGGAAGAAGGAGGGGGGCCAAACTTCCAAGGAACCCTGCCGCTGCGAGGTCTCCTGAAAGTGGGGTCAGATCCCTGTCAAAAACAAGAACCCGTTCTCCCTTCCCCCCAAAAGGTGCCCAATGTGGCACCGGAGGGGGGGGGAGGGAAGCAAACAAGAACTTTCCCTTTTGGATGGAGCTCTGATTTAAAGGGGTTGTAAAGGTACGTGATTTTTTAACCTTAATGCATCCTATGAATTAAGGTGAAAAAACACCTGCCAGTCACCGGCCCCCTAGCCCCACGTTTTACTTACCTGGGCCCCGAATTTCCGTCGGCGCGTCCCCGCCGTCCCTCTCTCCACGGATTCCCAGCTCTTGATTGGATAGATTGATAGCAGCGCAGCCATTGGCTCCCGCTGCTGTCAATCAAATCCAATGACGTGGGTGCCAGGGGGGCGGGGCCGAGTCCTGCATTCGGCCTCTATGGACGACGAATGCTGAAAGAAAGAAAATGGCAGTTGTACCAAAAAAGATACTGATTTGTAACTATGTAATAAAAACCACACCTAAAAATTCTACTTTAATCCCCTGACTCTCAACCCTACTACTAACACTACCAACACTAACCTAACCCCAGCCTCATCCCTAACACTGAATTAACTCCAAAATTGCCTTATCCATTCCTGAGGTCTCCAAGAAAATGACAGTTGTCCCATGAGAGATAACGATCTGTTACTATGCAATAAAAACTATACCTAGCTGTTAGCTTTAATCCCTTGACCTATAACCTTACTACTAACCCTAACCTAACCCCAACCACATCCCTAACACTGAATTAACTCCAAAGTTGCCTTATCAATTGCTGAGGACTCCAAAAAAATGGCAGTTGTGCCAAAAAAAGATACTGATCTGTAACTATGCAATAAAAACCATACCCGGAATTAAGCTTTAATCCCTTGACTCTTCTACTAACCCTAACCTAATTGCAACCTTATTCCTAACACTAAATTATTATCAAAATTGCATTATCCATTGCTGAAGTCTACAAGCAAATGGCAGTTGTCCCAAGAAAGATACTGATCTGTAACGATGCAATAAAAACTATACCTAAATGTTAGCTTTAATCCCCTGACCTATAACCTATAACCCTAACTTAACCCCAACCACATCCCTAACACTGAATTAACTCCAAAGTTGCCTTATCAATTGCTAAGGACGCCAAAAAAATGGCAGTTGTGCCAAAAAAGATACTGATCTGTAACTATGCAATAAAAACCATACCCGGAATTGAGCTTTAATCCCCTGCCCCTTGACTCTTCCACTAACCCTAACCTAATTGCAACCTTATTCCTAACACTAAATTATTATCAAAATTGCATTATCCATTGCTGAAGTCTACAAGAAAATGGCAGTTGTCCCAAGAAAGATACTGATCTGTAACGATGCAATAAAAACCATACCCACAATTCAGCTTTATTACTCTGACTCTCGACCCTTCTACTAACACTACCAATGCCAATTGGTATTGGGATTAACTCCTAAATTTCCTTATTTGTTGCTGAGGTCTCCCAGAAAATGACAGTTATCCCAAGAAAGATACTGATCTGTAACTATACAATAAAAACTATATCTAATTTTCAGCTTTATTCCCCTGACCCATAACTTTACCACTAACCATAACCTAAACCCAACCACATCCCTAACACTGAATTAACTCCAAAGTTGCCTTATCATTTGCTGAGGACTTAGAGAAAATGGCAGTTGTACCAAAAAAAAGATACTGATCTATAACTATGCAATAAAAACCATACTTAAACTTCAGCTTTAATCCCCTTACCCTTGACTCTACTACCAACCCTAGCCTAACCCCAACCTTATCCCTAACACGGATTCAATTCCAAAATGTCCTTATCTATTGCTGAGGTCTCCAAGAAAATGGCAGTTGTCCCAAGAAAGATACTGATCTGTAACGATGCAATAAAAACCATACCCACAATTCAGCTTTATTACTCTGACTCTGGACCCTTCTACTAACACTACCAATGCCAATTGGTATTGGAATTAACTCCTAAATTTCCTTATCTGTTGCTGAGGTCTCCCAGAAAATGACAGTTGTCCCAAGAAAGATACTGATCTGTAACTGTACAATAAAAACTATATCTAAATTTCAGCTTTATTCCCCTGACCCATAACTTTACCACTAACCCTAACCTAACCTCAACCACATCTCTAACACTGAATTAACTCCAAAGTTGCCTTATCATTTGCTGAGGACTTAGAGAAAATGGCAGTTGTACCAAAAAAAAGATACTGATCTATAACTATGCAATAAAAACCATACTTAAACTTCAGCTTTAATCCCCTTACCCTTGACTCTACTACCAACCCTAGCCTAACCCCAACCTTATCCCTAACACGGATTCAATTCCAAAATGTCCTTATCTATTGCTGAGGTCTCAGAGAAAATGGCAGTTGTCCCATGAAAGATAATGATCTGTAACTATGCAATAAAAACTATACCTAAATGTTAATCCCCTGACCTATAATCTATAACCTATAACCCTAACTTAACCCCAACCACATCCCTAACACTGAATTAACTCCAACGTTGCCTTATTCATTCCTGAGGTCTCCAAGAAAATGACAGTTGTCCTAAGAAAGATACTGATCTGATAAATAGGCAAAGGGAATTGACTAATCTTGGTGAATATAACAAATTCTCATCTACAAAGCCGTGCTCCACTGTCCTGGGCATCATTCCAAGACAATGATATAAAAATGTAAAAACAACACCCTTCTCCTAAAAAAAAAAAAAAAAAAAAGAAAAACTGAGCAGCCATCTCCAAAATTAAACAGCAAAGGCACGTGCAATCTCCCCTCAATTTTCCATTCCAAAGGCGCCGATTTTTCACCGAAGGAATTATTGCTCCCTAATCAGGTTTTAAGCTCTTTCCCGTCTCAATCTGAGCGCCTTTATTTGCGAAACTTAACTTTTAAATGATGTTCTGAGTCCTTCTGTGCCAGACGCGTTGTTAATATTGGAGAGATTGAAGAGCGCGTTATTTATGCCTCGCCACTATTTTAAGAACACGAAATTCATAGACACCCGTTACAGCTCGCCAAAAAAAAAAAAAAAAAGGAAGGGAGGGGGTGCTACGCACGGAGCGGAGTGAATGATTCGTCTTGTGAAATGTCACCAGAATATTGGAATCTACAATGTTTAGATATTTAGCACGCTGTTTAAACAGGCGAGATGGAGAGCGCCAGCGAAACGCCGTGGGGGAGAAGGAAATTTATTCAGGTTCTCCAGCTACAATTACGCCGGTTAGAACAACATTTGTCTCTGGACGATGTTTGTAATGGCTGAAAAAAAAAATATGGGAGCGCGATGATGCGGCGGGAAGCTGACAGTAATTTTATCTTGTCGTGAATATGTAAGCAGGATAAGGAAATCCCGACACATATGTATGAACGCTCTTTAATTCACTTATGTATACCTTTGGAAATCATCAAATCGCTTTTCAGCCGAGCTGGCGTGATTACTTTGCATCCATCTTATTACTGAGTCGCACAATATACAATTCCCCATCACTCATCGCAGCTCGCCAAGCAAAGCAGGAGTCAGTCAAATCTGACAGTAATAAAAGCAGAGGGTCTCCAGTGCACACTTGTACACGGATATACATGAAAGCCTCACATTGCGTAAAGCACAAAGTGTGGTCCTTCTCTAATCTCCTGCATTGTCATAAAAAAAAAGAGATCTCCAATGTATACTTGTACAATGACTTTGACCTAATACGATTTAAAACAGAAAATCCCGCATTTGGCCAGTAGATGGCACTAAGCATCATAAGAATTTTCTAATGATCCTCAGCACCACCTAGTGGCCAAATGTGGTATTTCCATTATAAATCAATGAAAAACACTTGTCCAGCAAAGAAAATAGCCTAATAATAGAGCTGCACGATAAATCGTTAAAGAATCAAGATCGCGATTGTACCCACCTCCCGATCTTAAAGGATAACTAAAGGTTCGTGTTTTAAAGAAAAAACAAAAACAAACATGTCATACTTATCTCTGTGCAGTTGGTTTTGCACAGAGGGACCCTGATCCTACTTTCTGGGGTCCCTCAGTGGCGCTCCTGGCTCCTCCTGTGCCCCGAGGGAGAGCCGCTCTCCCTCGGGGCACTTGTGCGGGCACGCTCCTGTGTCCTGCTGCTGCGTCTATTGACACAGACAGAAGGACTCGGCCCCGCCCCCCCAGCTCCCGTGTCATTGGATTTGATTGACAGCAGCGGGAGCCAATGGCTGACCCTGCTATTAATCTATCCAATTAGGGCCCGAGACACCGTCTGGAGCTGGCGTGCTTGATTACTTTGCAAATTTTTGATGAATACACCCCATAGCGTTGAGTTATTTTACAAGAGTTTGGCACCTATGGTGTGAAAGTCTCACACCATGTAAAAAGCATCTACAAAATGTTCTCCTACTGTAATCCAATGCATTGTATCAAAAGTGGAGGTTTTCAGATGCATATTTTTACAAATAAACATGAAAGTCACACATTGCATAAAGAGCCTCTACAAAGTGTGGTCCTACTCTAATCTTATGCATTGTAATAAAAGCATTAGTCTCCAAATGCATAATTTTACAAATATACATAACAGCCTCACACCAAATAAGGCGCCTCTATAAAGAATGACCCTGCTATAATCTCATTGTAATAAAATGCATGCTTTTTTAAATATACATAAAAATCTCCCACTGCATAAAGCGTCTCTACAAAGTTCGGTAATGTTCTAATCTCATGCTTTGGAATAATAGAAGAGGTCTTCAATGCATGCAATGGCATTGACCTAATATGTTTTAAAATTGAAAATCCATCCTTTGGCCAGTAGATGGCACCAAGTAGCATGGAAATTGTCTATGATACTCACCACCATCTAGTGGTCAAATGTGGTATTTCTGTTTTAAATCAATGAATTTGTTCCACACAAGAAATAGCCCAATCACGTTTGATTTTTCCCCTGTTCACAGAACGAATGTACCTGGGCGAATTTCTTAGCAAATTTTTTATGAATGCACCCCATAGTGTCAGGAGATTTTATAAGAATTTGGTAGCTATGGTGTGAAAGTCTCAAACCACGTAAAGAGCTTCTACAAAAAGTGGTTGTACTGTGATGCAATGCATTGTAATAAAACTGGAGGTCTCTGATGCATAATTTTACAAATATACATGACAGTCTCGCACCAAATCAGGCACTTCTACAAAGTGTGGTCCTACTCTCATCTTACTGTAATAAAAGCAGAGGTCTCTCATGCATACGTTCACAAATATACAAGTCTCCCACCACATAAAAGACCTCTACAAAGTGTGGTCCTACTCTGTTCTAATGTATTGTATTAAAAGCAGAGGTATCTGATGCATGCTTTTACAAATATACATGAAAGTCTCACACCGTGTAAAGAACCGCTACAAAGTGTGGTCCTACTATAATCTACTGCATTGAAATAAAAGAAGGGGTATCTATACATACTTGTACAATGAGTTTGACCTAATATGATTTAAAATGAAAAATAAAGCATTTGGCCAGTAGATGGCACTAAGTATCATAGGAATTTTCTGATGATCATCAGCACCACCTGGTGGTCAAATGTGGTATTTCCATTTTAAATCAATGAAAAACATTTGTCTGGCACAGGAAATAGCCTAATACCATTTTTTTTTGCCCTGTTCACACAGAATGAATGTACATGCACTTTAAATTGGTGAATTGCTTTGCTAATCTTTTATGAATACGCCCCACAGTGTCAGGAGATTTTACAACAGTTTGGCACCTATGGCCCTGCAGCCTTGTGACATAGACTTAATCTAGTCATCTGGCCCTATTAAGTCAATTATGTCACTAGCATACCTGGCCCTATTGTGTATGTGCAACTGGGAACTTCCCAGCCACAGCTGATTGAGCCAGCACTGACATCTTTCTTCCAGGTTCGGCTGAACTTGAGTTCAGACCGAACGCAAGCTCATCCCTAACCACTAGCTCTGAGAATGGAAAGTGTTTGAAACTGTCCATCTCTCACATACAAAGGATGTTCCCATATAAAAGACAGAGGCTTATGCCTTCCCAGAGTCTGCGCTGGCTACCTGAAGCAAAAAAAATAACAGATGTGTTTACAAATATACATTAAAGTCTCACCTCGTAAAGTGCCTTTTCAAATGTTGCCATATTAGGTCAATGGCATTGGCCTAACAGTGATTTAAAATGTAAATTACTGCATTTGGCCAATAGATGGCGCTAAGTATCAGAGGGATTTTCTATGACCCTCAGCACCACCTAGTGGCCAAATGTGGTATTTCCGTTCCATTCTATTTCCTAGTTCTGAGAATGGAAGGTGTTTTCATTTTATACATTTATTTTTGTCAATTGAAATTGTCCATCTCTCACCTTTTTTACTCCCAGTTTAACAAATAATCACATACAACGGGCACTCCTATATAAAAGACAGAGACTGACACCTTCTCAAAGTCTGCACCGGCTACCCAAAGCAAAAAATAACAGATGCTTTTACAAATATATATGAAAGTCTCACACCTCATAAAAGTGCCTTTTCAAATGTGGCAATATTAGGTCAATGGCATTGATGTAACAATGATTCAAAATGTAAAATACTGCATTTGGCCAATAGATGGCGATAAGTATCTTAGGAATTTTATATGACCCTCAGCACCACCTAGTGGCCAAACATGGTATTTCCATTATAATAAATGTCCTAGTTCAGAGGATGCTTGGTGTTTCTATTTTTTTCATTTATTTTTGTCATTTGAAATCATCCACCAATCACCTTTTTTACTGACCGTTTAATAAATAATCACATACAATGGGCGCTCCAATATAAAAGACAGAGACTGACGCCTTGCCAAAGTCTGCGCCGGCCACCCGAAGCATAAAATAACAGATAATCTCATCCAGCTATTCTTGGTTAACCCCATGTCAGACCAACGACGTCTCCTGATTGGCTCTCCCTAGCAGAATCCATATTAGTGAGTGTCTCTAAATATAATGACTTCAGGTTCAGTGGAGCCCGCGCCTTCACCTCGGCTCCCATTATCCATAAAAATATGCCAATTGACATTTTCCTTCCTCATTTTTTTTTTCCCCCCAAATGGCTGCCTTGTCATTTATGACCCGGCTGCCTGATGGAGATTTTGTCCGAAATGACATTAAAATTAATCTGCCATGAATTTATTCGCTATCAATTTAAGATGGGGAGAGCGGCAGGGAAATCCCAGGGGGACCCGCGGAGCAGTGGGCGCCTGCGTTGCAATCCAATAAAGTTGGATTTAAAAAAGGAGAAAAAAAAAAGAATAAATTGGTAATTTGACGATGGCTAAATTAAATGTGAAGGGAAAAAAACGCAAGCGTGAACATTTTTTTGCAACATACACAACAAGTTTATAAACTGATGTATTATATCATTCTGAAAATGAATTATTTTAAATGTAATTTACAATAAATTAAATTTAAATTACAATAAATTGAATTTAAATTACATTACATTAAATTTAAATAAATTAAATTTAAAGGGTAACAGCACATTTATTTTTTTATAATAAAAATAAAAAAATCAATATAGCATACGCAAATGCTACACAAGTCACTTTTAAATTGAATGTTATTAAAAATGACCTATCGTTTTCAATCTGCAGCTCTATAATTTTCTGTAAAGTGCAATATGGCTACCTAGAGGCGGAAAAGTCATTTCCGGCTTGTGCGATTGGCTCACTGATTTTCCCAGAAGTCTGCACTAAGATACAAGTCCGATTTTGGGCATCCCCTGCATCAAAAATGTCACGTTTGGTGAGATACTATCAAAGGGGAATCCCATCTAAAGGGATGCAGACCCTGCAACTTTCCACATTAGAGCCCTACAGGTGCAGCAGCTGATTTATAACTACAAAACCACTCCCATACACATTCACTTTGCACATGGACACAGACAAACAGCTATTTCTTCAGAATAACAAAAGGTAGGGATCTGCAACAAAGTTTGTTAAAATCCCTGCAATGTACAGAGATCACCCAGATAAAAGTGGAGTTACTCTTTAAATGAAAAAAATAAAATAAAATAAAAAAATAAAAATAAAAATAAATGCTTGGCGCCTCCATGATGCCCAGTTTGTAAATCATACTACTCTTTAATTGGATTAGAAAATCCCATCACATCCTGGGTGAGGCATGAAGTGTATAACTCGGGCAAATGGTTCTGTTTGGCTTAAAGTGGTCCTGTCAATAATTTTGCAAGTCTAGATGAATATATTCCTGGCATGTCACCATTTACAGCAACAGTATCATTATTCAGAAATGCTTATCCACAGGCCACCCTTCAGTTCCAGTCCAGTGCCTGGAACTTAGTCTAGGCTAAGATGATGTCATCAGTCTGCTGTATGCAGGAGGAAGCATTTCCTCAGTCTCCTCTCCCACTGATCAGACTGTAACTTTGTAGCAAGTCACATGATGAGAGGCTACAACAGGGGCTGATGTGTGTCAACAAAGAACCAGAATTTACATGACGGTTTCATCTCTAAGCAGACATCTCAGACCCTTGTTGATGCCTGAATGAAAATGGCGCTGTCTTTTTGTAGACAAAGTAGACAAAGGCATTGTTGGGGGAAGAGGGAATAAATACCTTGAAGTGTTACATTGACGAATAACTTGGCATGTTGTACTTCAGATGAAATAATATATCTAATGTTAGGCATGGAAGAGAAGAAAGGGGAGTGCCCCTATGGTGAGTCACCCTGCAGTCTGTTTAATCTGATCTCCCTTGCTCTTCAGGGATTATCACTGGAACTCCAGATAAATCAGAAAATGATGGGAATTGACTTGAAAAGAAACACAAATAGCAAGTGAAACCCAAAAGATTTTCCACTGTGTCCCCTCGCTATCAAAAATTAAACTTGAACAGTTAATTTTAACAAATGAGAGCAACTAAAAACAAAAGAAAAAATAATATTAATAATATTACTACTATCAATAATAACACTACTACTACTACTACTAATAATAATAATAATAATATTAATAATAATAGTAATAATAATAATTATTATAATAATAATATCACTAATACTACTACAAATAATAATAATATCAATAATAATAATAATTCTACTAATACTAATAATACTACTACTACTACAATTATAAATATTAATAATATCGCTAATACTACTACTACAGCTATTAATATTAATAACAACAACAACAACAATAATAATAATAATAATAATAATAATAATTATTATTATTATTATTATTATTATTATTATTATTATTATTATTATTATATCAATAATACTACTACTACAAATAATAATAATATAAATAATAATAATACAACTACTAACACTAATAATACTACTACTACTACTACAATTAATAATAATAATATCGCTAATACTACTACTATAAATATTAATAATAACAACAACAACAACAACAATAATAATATCAATAATAACACTACTACTACTACTACTACTACTAATAATAATAATATTAATACTAGTAATAATAATAATTATTATTATAATAATAATATCAATACTACTACTACTACACATAATAATAATAATAATAATAATAATATCAATAATAATACTACTACTAACACTAATACTACTACTACTACAATTAATAATAAAAATAATAATAATATCGCTAATACTACTACTATAGATATTATTAATAACAACAACAACAATAATAATATCAATAATAACACTACTACTACTACTACTACTACTAAAAATAATAATAATACTAGTAATCATAATAATAATTATTATAATAATATCAATACTACTACTACTACTACTACTACCACAATTAATAATAATAATAATAATTATATCGCTAATACTACTACTACAGATATTAATAATAACAACAACAACAATAATAATATCAATAATAACACTACTACTTCTAGTAATAATAATAATACTAGTAATCATAATAATAATTATTATAATAATAATATCAATAATACTACTACTACTACAAATAATAATAATAATAATAATAATAATAATAATAATAATATCAATAATAATACTACTACTACTACAATTAATAATAATAATATCGATATCGCTAATACTACTACTACAGATATTAATAATAACAACAACAATAATAATATCAATAATACTACTACTACAGATAATGTAATAATACTATTAATAATAATAACAACAACAACAACAATAATAATAATAAAAAAATAATAAAAAGTAATTTACAAAAATAATCTATATCTAACATTCTCTTGACCTGATCTACACTATATATCACTGCAAGCAGTTAAGTGCGTTATTTTCTTGTAGGATATGGAAGTCAATAGCCATAATAAAACTTACCTTTGAAGGATGGACATAGGTACGTGTCTTAATGAAGACGTTCTATCTACACTCCCCTCCTTCCATCCAGCCATCAATATTTACTAATGGCTGCAGCGAAAATTAGGCAAGAGGGATTCTCAGCCAATCGATAACCCGGGGACCGTCCAGTCTAACGGCGCTGGAGAGGATGTGCTATTAAAACTATTTTATGTGATGTTTCGGTGAATTATACTAATGGCAACTTTTACAACGACCTGCTGGTTCCACATTGAGGATCGTTGGAGTCTTTGTAGTCGAAGAAGAAATGGAATAATGTATAGACCGGCCTTTTTATCTCGCAATATTTAAAGATTTTTTTTCCCGATTGCGGTTGTGCTGGGTTATTAAATATGGCTGAAGGAGCTCAGATAAATGGAAAAGGCAGCAGATAATGTTAAAATATATTAAAATATATAATTGCAATGGATAAAATCAGATAAAGGTGCAAGGTGCAGTATTTATGCACTGCCTTGCAAAAGTATTCACCCCCCTTGGCATTTTTCGTTTTTTGTTGCCTCACAACCTGGAATTAACATGGATTGTTTGAGGATTTGCATCATTTAATTTACAGAACATGCCTACAACTTTGAAGACTTTTTTTTTATTGTGAAGCAAACAACAAATAGGACAAAATAACAGAAAAAGTCAATGTGCATAACTATTCACCCCCCTAAAGTCAATACTTTGTAGAGCCACCTTTTGCGGCTATCACAGCTCCAAGTCTCTTTGGATAAGTCTCTATGATCTTGCCACATCTTACCACTTGGGATTTTTGCCCATTCCTCCTTGCAAAACTGCTTCAGCTCCTTCAAGTTGGATGGTTTGCGCTTGTGAACAGAAATCTTTAAGTCTGACCACAGATTTTCTATTGGATTGAGGTCTGGGCTTTGACTAGGCCATTACAACACATTTACATGTTTCCCTGTAAACCACTCAAGTGTTGCCTTAGCAGTGTGTTTGGGGTCATTGTCCTGCTGGAAGGTGAACCTCCATCCTAGTCTCAAATCACACAGAGTGGTACAGGTTTTGCTCAGGAATATCCCTGTATTTAGCACCATCCATCTTTCCCTCAACTCTGACCAGTTTCCCAGTCCCGACTGCTGAAAAACATCCCCACAGCATGATGCTGCCACCACCATGTTTCACAGTTTGCGCCAGACATAGCGTTTTCTTTGATGGCCAAAAAGTTCAGTTTTAGTCTCATCAGACCAGAGCACCTTCCTCCATACATTTTGGGAGTCTCCCACATGCCTTTTCGCAAACTCAAAACGTGCCATTTTGTTTTTTGCTGAAAGTAATGGCTTTCTTCTGGCCACTCTGCCATAAAGCCCAACTCTATGGAGCGTACGGCTTATTGTCGTCCTATGTACAGATACTCCAGTCTCTGCTGTGGAACTCTGCAGCTCCTCCAGGGTTACCTTAGGTCTCTGTGCTCCTCTCTAATTAATGCCCTCTTTGCCCGGTCCGTGAGTTTTGGTGTGCGGCCGTCTCTTGGCAGGTTTGCTGTTGTGCCATGTTCTTTCCATTTGGTTATGATTGATTTGATGGCGCTCCTAGGGATCATCAAAGATTTGGATATTTTCTTTTATAACCTAACCCTGACTTGTACTTCTCAACAACATTGTCCCTTACTTGTTTGGAGAGTTCCTTGGTCTTCATGGCAGGGTTTGGTTAGTGGTGCCTCATGCTTAGGTGTTGCAGCCTCTGGGGCCTTTAAAAAGGTGTGTATATGTAATGACAGATCATGTGACACTTAGATTGCACACAGGTGGACATCATTTCACTAATTATGTGACTTCTGAAGGTAATTGGTTGCACCAGAGCTTTTTATGGGCTTCATAACAAAGGGGGTGAATACATACGCACATACCAATTATCAGATTTTTATTTCTGAATAAAAGTTTTATGTATATATTTTTCTAATTTTACTTCACCAACTTAGACTATTGTGTTCTGATCCATCGCATATAATTCAGATTAAAAAAACATTGAACTAAAGGCTGTAATGTAACAAAATAGGTAAAAAGCCAAGGGGGGTGAATACTTTTGCAAGGCACTATACATACATACATATACAGTATATCTATATCTATTTATAGATATATATATATACAGTGGGGGAAAAAAATATTTTTCCCCTTCAATTTTGTAAGTTTGCCCACTTACAAGTTATTGAAGGTTGTATAATTTTTATCATTGGTGTATTTTAAATGATAGAGACAGATCAAACACAAAAATCCAGAAAAAAAAAAAAAACACAATACAAATGTTATAAATTTGAGTTGCAGTTCAGGAAAATAAGTATTTGATCAGATCAAATATTTATTTTCCAGATTGATCCCCAAGCAAAACATGACTTAGTAGTTGGTGGAGAAGCCCTTGTTGGCAAGCACAGAGGTCAGATGTTTCTTGTAGTTGGTGACCAGGTTTGCACACATCTCAGGAGGGATTTTGGTCCACTCTTCTTCTACAGATCTTCTCTAAATCCTTAAGGTTTCTTGGATGTCTCTTGGCAACTCGAAGTTTCAGCTCCCTCCATAAATATTCTATGGGATTAAAGGGGTTATAAACCCTCCCGGCTTTTCACCTCAATGCATTCTATGCGATGCCGAGTCCTGCTGTCTGTGTCTATGGCGCCCGCACAGGTACCCCGAAGGAGAGCACTTCTCTGATGGGTCACTAGATGCATGGAGGAGCACCGCGGAGGGACCCAAGAAGAGGAGGATCGGGGCCACTTTGTGCAAAACCAACTGCACAGAAGAGGTAAGTATCACATGTTTGTTATTTTAAAAAGAAAAAAAAAAAAGGAACTTTTAGTGTCCCTTTAGGATCTGGAGACTGGCTAGGCCACTCCATGATCTTCATGTGCTTCTTCTTGAGCCACTCCTTTGTTTCCTTGGAGGTATGTTTTGGGTCATTGTCATGCTGGAAGATTCATCCATGACCCATCTTCAGTGCTCTGGCTGAGGGAAGAAGGTTCTCATCCAAGATTTTACAATACATTGGTCCCTCAATCCGGCAAAGTCGGCCTGTACCTTATAGAAGGAAAACAACCCCAAAGCATAATGTTTCCACCTCCGTGCTTAACTGTAGGGATGGTGTTCTCAGGGTCATAGTCTGCATCTTTCTTCCTCCAAACATGCTCATTTAACTATTATTAGCGGTTGGTCTGTAGAGGAATTAGCCTGAGAACATTTGGTGTTGTCCCATTTGCAGAGAACCAACAAGAAGCTGGACAAAAAGCTTTGCAATTTCTTTTTCTATAAATACACCTTGGGTATTCTATTTATAAAACATTTGTTGGACGAATGTCACACACAATCCTGCAGGCTGGAAAAACGTACCCCGTACTTTCAGTGATAAATTAATTCCCATTATCATCAGCTCTAGTTTTCAATGAGAATATATGCTGCATTTTGGCCACTAGATGGAGCTGGTGATAATAGGAATTAATCTAGCATAGAAAATATTGGGAACATTTGTCCAGCTCACACGAAAGTGCGTGACATTCGTCCTACAAATGTTTTTCAAATAGACCCTAATGAGTTAGAACATTTTATTGTAAAAATCAGAGAAACAAAGACCCCAGGGGAGAGGGAGAAGTCTTTTTTTTTGTTTTGTTGGGCTGGGTTCACACTTTTGCGGTGCATTGTCAGAAACTGTTTTGAAATGATTTGCGTCACTTCACTTCATAGATGCCCAATATGCTAAGGCAGCCCATTCTTTTTTAAAAGGGAATGCACTACAGCACATAATGGTGCATCACTGTGCATTGTAGTACGATAAAGCTTAGGCACATTGGCACCCAATACCCCCCCCCCAACGCGATCCATTCAAGTTAATGGAGCCGCATTGCAATGCACATGGATATGGCCTCCTCGCTGCCTGTCAAATGTTCTCTGAAGAGCAAACCCGAAGGTAGGTCATTCTTTAGAGCAACGCAACAAAGCCTTAAAGAGGAACTACAGTCTATTTTGTACAGGATCTGTTCCTCCCCCCTTCTGGCGCCACCATTATGGCGCTTGAGCAGATGCAACGAAGATTTCTGAGAGCTCAGATTTTAGGTCCTGGCCGAGCCCTTCAACACCATTGTGCACATGCAGGAGGTTTGCCATGCATGTGCAAAGATTATAACGGTCTGGGATTTCCATAATAGATTGTCTTAGCATGTATGTGTGGGGAAAACGCATGTGCCCAGATGTGCTGCAGGGCTCACTCTGGACCTGCATGGGGGGGGAGGGGGTACCAGCACAAATAACACCCCCCCAAAAAAAAAAAAATTATATTCAATTATGAGAGAAGGAGGGGGAAGGAGGTAGAATGATATATACTAGGGTGTACAGTAGCGTAAAGTTCCGCTTAATGTGGGCGGAGTTCCTCCTTATGGTGTCACCACTGGTCAAACCTAGAAGTAGGGGGAAAAAAATAGGTGTCATCATCCGACTGGAAATTCTTTGAGTTTCAAAACTCCTCTTTTGCCTTTGAAAAATCTGCTGGTGAACATTTTTGCTTAAACAAAAAAAAAAAATTTGGCCGCTCGACGCTCTCTCTCCGCTCTGTCTTATTATTGTCAGACTTCTAATGAATGAAACTCGATTTTCCTAAATGGAACATCTGCTTTCCAAATAACTATCTGCACATTAGATGGGGAGGGGGGGATCGCTGTGATTAGTGTCTCATATCTTACCAAACAAGCGCGGGGGTTGGCGGAACGAGCGCCCAAACGAGCAGGCAAGATGGCAGTCTGGAAATAAATGAAAATATAATGGCGGGGTCTGGCATCTGTAGCTAATACCGCGTTAATCTGCTCGGTATTAACATTGATTTAATCGAGTTTGAAAACTAATCAATGTGGAAGATGAAGAAATTCTGATAAAGGGTTGTTTTAGTTTTCTCCTGCAAACATCGAGAGGAGCGTTGCTAGGACAGGAGACGCAGCAAGGCCAACTCGTGAGTGCGATCCTGCAACGCCCCCAAAAAAATGCACCTGTTTTGCATGTGCATGGTGGCGCCATTAATTCTTAAAGAATTTTCCCGTATTTTCTGTAATAGATTGATTCCTGTAATTATCGGCTCCATCTAGTGCCCTAAATGTGGTATAGTTTTCTGCAGCACCTAAATGAGAAAAAATACCGCATTTTGGCCACTAGATGGAGCTGATGAAAACAGAAATTAATTCTTATTGGCACACCTACATACCTTCCTTATGTATGCATTTTCTCAAGCTCCAAAGCATGTGGTCAGGGCCATCTTTATTATTGATTGGACCCTGGGCAAACGTTTTTCTTGGGTCCTCCCAAATTCACTTGTCAATTATTTTCGGGCAGTGTGGGCTCAAAGGGCAGCTGCTTTGGGCCCCACAACAATGTCTGGGCCCAGGGCAGCTGCCCCTTTTTCCCTGTGTTAAAGACGGCCCTGCACGTGATCAAGTACCATGTGTTTTTGTGCGGCACAATTTAAAGAAAGGGTCGTGTGCTGCTTTTTTTGCAATTTTTGTAGGGCAGACCATTGAAACGAATGCAAACTTGTGCAAATACACACACCCGCCCTCGTACCTTCATAGGTTTGAATGGAGATTAATAATTTCATCTGATGTCTTATTTTTTCTTTAGACTTGTGTGTAACTAGGATTTGCTTTGTTATAAATAATTGTATCGATGTTTGGTAGAGCAGAACTAAAAAATGAACCAGTTATGGACCGCCCTATAGCAGTTTTACTGCTACAGGGCGGCCGCGTTGCACAGGATCACGTATATATACATGATCCTGCACTTCCGGGTTGCAGGGGCGCAAGTGCGCGCCGCTGGCCGGAGCCGATCAGCGGGTCCCGTGGACTGGATGTCCGCCAGCACTCGCTGATCGTTGGGTACACAGGCAAAACGGCAATTTGCCTATGTAAACAAGACAGATTACCCTTCTGTCAGTACGGAAGGCATGGATCCTGTGTTCCTGCAAAGCAGGGACACAGGATCCACGCCTTCCCCTAGTAAAAGCACCTCTCACAGTGTAGTAAAACACTGACTAGGCAAACAGTTAACCCTTTGATCACCCCTGATGTTCCCAGCCAGTGTCATTAGTACAGTAATAGTGCATATTTTTTAGCACTGATCACTGTATTAGTGTCACTGGTCCCCAAAAAGTGTCAGTGAGTATCCAAATGTACGCCGCAATATCGCAGTTCCGCTATAAGTTGCTGATCATTGCCATAACTAGTAAAAAAAATTAAAAATCCATCAAGGGCGGTAACAAAACATGACTGCCTGTGCGTTCAGGAGCAGAGGCTGTTTGGCTATAAAAACGCAAAATGCCAAAAAGCGCGGCTAAACGTGGCTTGAGGCTGTAACAAGCTTTTAGCCGTGTTTAGCCACATTTGTCGTTTTTTTTTTTTAGGCGTTTTTACATTTTATGGAGTGTTTTTACTGTAAAAATGCTTAAAATTGCTAATATTTAAAAACGCAGAAAAACGCTATTCAAAAACGTTGCTAAAAGCGCATTTTTAATGCTGCTTCGTCCTGACAGCAACACTGTCGTTTTTTAAATGTCCCGTGTGCATGAGCACTTAAAGTGGTTTTTAACCTCAGACATGAAAGATGTACAAAGCATATCCCTATATACCCTGTTTCCCCGAAAATAAGACCTAGCGTGATTGTCAGTGATGGTTGCAATATAAGCCCTACCCCCCAAATAAGCCCTAGTTAAAGTCCTTGTAGGTCTTATTTTCAGGGTAGGGCTTATTTTTGGGGAAACAGGGTAGGGCTTATTTGGGGGGTAGGGCTTATATTGCAGCCATCACCGACAATCACGCTAGGTCTTATTTTCGGGGAAACAGGGTAGTATGTACTTTTCCCAATCCAGAGCACTGAGTGTCATTTCTGTTTGCTGCTTCATTCCTCTGCTATCAGCATGAATCACTTCTGACAAGTTTTCCTGACACCAAAAAAAAATGGTGAGGGAAAGACGGCGGCAGATAAACAGGTACAATGCATGTAGGAGGATTTGTTTAAAGGAAAAGTCCAGCCTGAGCTCGTTAGGCTGGGCTCCTTCTAAAGGCCCATACACACGATCTGACTTTTTGACAACATGCAAATTAGCTGTTTTAGGGCAACATCCGACCGTGTGTACGCTCCATCGGACAAACTTTTTCGGTTTTCATCGGACAAATGTTGGCTGTGCGAACAGACAAACTTGGCGGCAACAAAAGTCCTACGTCGGCAAGTCCGATCGTGTGTACACGAAACCATCGGACTTTAGTACAAAGTACAAACACGCATGTTCAGAACCAATGCAAACCATCAGACAACAATACAGAAGTTGACCAAAGGGTGGCGTTGGAGAATTGAATGTCCTCTCTTGACGTGTCCTCAGTACATTGAAACGTCACTACGTTCGTGTTTGTTGCCTAAAAAGTACTGCCGTGTGTATGCATACCAAGTTTATGGCCAACGCCCTTTGGACAGAAGTCCACGGAACAGTTTGTTTAAAGTCCGATTATGTGTACGAGGTTTAAGGGTCACAGGAGTGCAATTTGTTTTGCACTACTGTGACCCGTTTTCAGCGTAGAGCGGTCTGAAGTGCCGCTCACTGCTGATCTCACAGGAATCAGTCCAGGCACCGCGTCATCCCGACTTCCCAAGTCTGGACCCGCCAGCTGCCTGGCCTGATGGCAGTCCCAGGGAGCCACTGCCCACCCCTCCACAGCTCAGCGCTCCAATGAGCGTGAAGGAGCAGAGCAGGAGAGCTGCTGATTGACAGGCAGCATCTCTCTGCTCGGGGAGCTGTGAGAACAGAGCCATCGGCGGTGTTCAATCGCTCGATTCTAAGTGAAGAGATGCCGGGGGACAGATGCTGCATCCACCTGGGTAAGTATGAAACTTAAAAAAAAAAAAACAACTTTCCTTCTCTTTTAATCTCTGTGGATCACCTGAAACCACTTTAACCTCTTCACGACCGTTCTATAGCAAAATGACGGTTACAGCACGGTTGCACATTTCTGGGAGGAAGTCTATTGACGTCCTCCAGAGATCGCGCTTCCTACTCACCCCCTGTGGTGCATATCGGCAGTAAAAAGGCAGAGAGCCAATCACAGCTGATCAGTGTAAACAGGATTTGCCGGTTATCGGGAGTCCTCTCCTCATGCTGACAGCGCATGAGGAGAGTCGGTATGCTGCAATCCACACAGTGGACATCTACACCGATAATCAGGGCACTGATCATCAGTGTCTTGATGACCAGTGCAGCCCCAACAGTGCCCATCAGTGCTGCCAATCAGTTCCCATCAGTGCTGCCTGTCAGTGCCCATCAGTGAGTGTAGTCAGTGCCACCTATTATTGCTGCCTATCAGTGCCCATCATTGGCACCTATCAGTGCCCATCAGTGCTGCATATCAGTGCAGCCTCATCAGTGCCTCCTTGTCCGTGCCCACCAGTGCTGCCAATCAGTGCCCATCACTGCTGCCTGTCGGTGACCATAAGTGATGCCTATTATTGCCGCCTATCATAGCTCATCGGTGCCATCTATGAGTGCCCATCAGTGCCACATAGCAGTGCAGCCTCATCAGTGCCTCCTCATCTGTGACCATTAGTGCTGCCTCATTAGTGCCCATCAGTGCAGCCTATCAGTGCCCATCAGTGCAACCTATCAGTGCAGCCTATCAGTGCCCATCAGTGCAGCCTCATCCATGCCCATCAGTGCAGCCTATCAGTGCCATCTAATCAGTGCCCATCAGTGCAGCCTAATCAGTGCTTCCTCGTCCGTGCCCATCAGTGCCACCTATCAGTGCCCATCAGTGCCGCATATCAGTGCAGCCTCATCAGTACCTCTTCATCTGTGCCCATCAGAGCTGCCTCATCAGTGCCCATCAGTGTAGCCTATCAGTGCAGCCTATCAGTGCCCATCAGTGAAGGAGAAAACTTACTTACTTAGAAAATGTTATAATAGAAAGTAAGAAACATTTTTTTTTTTATTCTAAATGTTCGTTCTTTTGTTCCTTTGTTTAGCAAAAAATAAAAAACCCCAGTGGTGATTAAATCCCACCAAAAGAAAGCTCTATCTGTCTCAAAACAATTATTCAAATTGTCATTCAACGTGTGACAGCGCTGAAGATTGGCCTGAGCAGAAAGGGGGTGACAGTGGCCAGTAGGCAAGTGGTTAATGGACATTGATCTTTTTTCAGTGTTGATAACTCTGTAACAATGTAACTTTATGTTATGGATGTATAAAATACGTAATTATAAAGATTTGTTCTGGATAATGGCGTTCCGTTAGGACAAGGATATTACGGAGGATGATTAGACGCGATGACATCACTTTTCCCCCCGCATAATGTGATATAAAATCCAGGCACTGAGGGCAGTCGTTACAAAGGTCACTTTTTCATCGCCGTCACCTGAAACATTATTAACCTTGTTATCATCGAGCTTCTTATAACAAGGACATATTTCATCACGAATCGCCAAACAAAATCATTGTTCGCCAAGTTCCCGAGAGTCAGAGGAGGCTGCCAGTTAAAGCCGTCAAAGCTCGGGTCGATCGATGCGCGGCTGACGTCGCCGCTGTAAAAGAAAAGAGACATTGGTGATAAATATCAAGTACGATGCAAGGCCGAAATAAAAGTCACTTTAATTACCGTGTAAATTGGCGTCGCGAGCAGGAAAAAAAAAACATCTTTTCCCATTAGCCCTCGTTGTCTGTGTCACATTGTTCTGATGCTAATCTGTCTAAATGAGTAAAAGTAGGAGAACGACCTTCTACCGCCGCGTCGTGTATATCGCCTTACGCAAATCTAATTCACTTGTCTGGGACGTGAATTTATAGCCACCTGTCTGCAAACATGAAACGGGGGGCTTAACCAGGCAACCTTGTCCTGACTTACTTGGCGCCATCAGTAAACAACGAATGAAACTGCCGAGAGCCCGTTCACACTTGTACGTGTATGTAACCAGGCTGGTGACAGAGGGGCCCATGCACACTATTGCTTTTCATGCGTTGACATGTGTTGCCTTAAAGTAGAAGTTTACCCAAAACCTAACTCTAACCCTCGGTTCATATCTATTTGGCTGCGGTTGATGCGTTTTTTCTGGTGAGTTTTGCGCTGCGCTTCAGTATGCCCCATTCAATGGCGTCACGGGGGGGCGGTGCCGCCAGATGACGTCGCCCCCTTAGCTATTTAGGAACTGTCAGACAGCAGAGCAGGCAGATGGCAGGAGCATTCCGCACGGTCAAAGCTTTTCTTTTTTTGGGTCGGCAGTGGCGGCGGGCGGCGTGATTGATGATGGATCTACATCGGGGGACTTTGTTTTTTACTTTTTAATAAAGGAATTGTCAAAAACTCATGTGTTTTTTTTTTTACCCTTTTTTTTGGAGGCACTGATGAGGCTGCACTGATATGCAGCACTCATGGACATAATGAGGGGTATTTACTAAAGCTGGAGAACTCAGAATCAGGTGCAGCTGTGCATAGTAACCAATCAGCTTCTAACTTCAGATTTTTTAATTAAGCTTTGACTAAAATAACTGGAAGCCGATTGGTTTCTTTGCACAGTTGCACCAGATTTTGCACTCTCCAGTTTTAGTAAGCCTACCCCGATATGCTCACTACACAAGCTGTGTAGGGCCCCGCTGCTGTGGGGGGGCCCCCAAGGGCGGATCGGCTCTGCTCCCGGAGCTCCAATCTGCTCGGACGATCCCCAGCAGCAGCAATCCTCCCCTCCCCCAGGCGGGCCCCTGATGGAGGAGGGCGGGGTCCCTCTCACCTGTCACTCAGCCACCCGCTGGGCCCCTCCCCCCTCCGGAGACTCGCATCACTCCCGGGGCCACACGCTTCTACCGGCTGCTGAGCAACCTGCGGACTGGAGGCTTCCAATCCGTTATCAACTACTGGGGGCCCCCGAACTCAAAGACGAGGTGAGCGTGGGGGCCACAATTGGGGGTGGGACAGTGATGGGGTGTGTATATAATTCGTGTGTCCGTATTACATGCGGGGTGTATATTATGAATGGGGTATCAGTATTGTTTCTGGGCTTTATTATATGTGGTGTGTATATTATCAGTGGGGGGGGGGGGCAGTATTATATGTGGGGTGTTATCATGGGGGGGGCAGACTTTGGTGAGCAGAGACCCCCTTTACACCAGAGTCACAGCATTCCCCCTTAAATCAAGGTTCCCAGAACACCCCTTACATCAGATCTCCCCTTAAATCAGGAATTCCCCTTTACATTAGAGTCCACAGAGCTCCCCCTTACAGTGTAAGTGGAAATTCTGTGCAGACTCTAATGTAAGGGGGACCTCTGTGCGGACTCTGATGTAAGGGGGACCTCTGTGCGGACTCTGATGTAAGGGGGATCTCTGTGTGGACTCTATGTAAGGGGGGCTTCTGTGTGGACTCTGATGAACCTCATTCTGTTCTATATTGTTGTACTTATTCTTTGACTGTTTTGTTTAAAGGAGGGGGGATTGTATTGGGAGCACTGAAGTGTCAGGTGTGACTGTGTGGCAATGGCAAATGATTTACATAGCTCACGGCATCATGGGTCAGGTAGCGGGGCCCCTTAGCAGAATTTTGCTTAGGGCCCCAGGGAGGTCAGGATCGGCACTGAGTCTACCCCAAAGTCTCTCTACCACTGCTTCAGAACTCGGATCATTGTGATGCCTGGCAGATGCAAATCTTCTGTCCTGGACTCCCTTTGTGGTGCTCTGCAGTTTTAAGAAAAGTAAATCAATTGTATATAAAACTGGTATCCATTTTCGGGAACTCAGAAAAGACATTTCATTCTATCAGAATAAATTCCTGATGTATCACAATATAAATCTAGAGCATCCTATTTCTGAAAAGCTCCACCTTTTATCTTAAAAGAAAAAAAACATCCTTGATCTCCAATCAGTGACTTTGCCTAGGCTGAGATTATGTCATCAGTCTGCTGCAGGCAAAAAAAAGCATCAGTCTCTCTCTAGTGATCAGACTGCAACATTGTGATGCCGTGTACACACGACCGGACTTTTCGACCGAACTGGTCTGATGAAGCGAACCCGTCAGACAATTCGATCGTGTGTGGGCTTCATCGGACCTTCTCTGTCGAAAAATCTGTCGGACTTTAGAAATAGAACATGTTTCAAATCTTTCCGACGGACTCGAGTCCGATCGAAAAATCCGTTCGTCTGTATGCTAGTCCGACAGACAAAAATGGACGCAAGGACAGCTATTGGCTACTGGCTATCAACTTCCTTATTCTAGTCCGGTCGTATGTCATCAACGATCAGACTTTGGTGTGATCCAAGTCTGTTTAGTTGGAACTCCATCGGGACTCCATCCAAAAGTCCTTCGGAGTTCAGTCCGACGAAAAGTCCGGTCATGTGTACACGGCATAAATCTGTAGCAAGGTGGGAGGCTGCTGCAGGGGCTGATCTGTGTAAGACGTGCGTGCCGACAACTCACTCCAGGAACTGGAAGGTGTGATGGAACCACTTTGACACCCCGATTGGGTACTTCCTTTCGCCAAAAAATGCCTCCTGCCCTCCAAACCATTCCCAGCAGTCCGAGAGCTAATACCAGCCATGGTACCCCAAGTATCATACACAGACAAGATGTGGGGATAGAACCAAAGGAATGACTGTTTATTATTTATTGAACAGAAAATACAGGTTTTTATACACTTCAAAAGTAGGTCAGTCACCACATGAACAATACAACCAAATATTTACCCAAATCATCACACAATTATTAAATAATGAAGTAGAGTTGACACAAGGCTAACCCCATCATGTAGGATCCTCCAAGAGTTAGCCAAATTAGCCAACGGACAGAAACAATAGGTGACTCAATCGACTCGATTAACAATGGAAATGCACACAATGGGAGAGACACACTTAATAAACAGACTATAGAAGGAGACCCCCAGCACCAGGTTGCTTGAGCTGATTATATTAACATCTGTTCTGAGTCTCACAGTCTGAAGCAATCATTGCTGGATTGGGCATAGAGACCCCCAAATATGTAAATGAGTCCTCCAGTTCCCAGAGTCTGTGTGTTTTGGGGAAACATGGACTTAAATCCTAAACAAGACCACTCCAAGGGTCCCCCAGGCACACACCTCTCTAAGAGTAGTATTCCCTTAAAAGACAGGGCCTATAGTCAGTAGGCAAGACGCTAGCATGCAGTCCTCTCCAAAAGCCCCTTCCCTGGTTGGGTCTGTCACAGCAAGTGTCCCTCAGTTTATGCGCCGGCCCCTAATCTCCATGGTGCCAGGGTGCCGGAAGCATGGATTTCAATGTTTGTTTTTTTTTTAAAGCATGTGATTAGAGCCTGAGACTCTATTTGGCTTCAAAAAGGGTGGCGCAGTGAGCCTACCCACTTGTGTGACATTAATTTGCTACTGTCTTCCTGCTCCTCCTCCCGGCCAATCAGAAAGCTGGTCCTAAGACCCGATTGGCCGGAAGGAGAAGCGACCGACGGGACTCAGGAGGAGATGCAGGGGGGAAGCCGCCGAAGCTGTGACCTGGATGGGGTAAGTGCGAGGCTGGCGGGCGGAGGGGCGAGCGAGCGCTCGAGCGACGGGGGGGGGGGGCAGGTTTGTTTGCCGCCCCCCCCCCTCAAAAAAAATTGAGCACCAGCCAACACTGTCCTGGATGATGCTTGAACAAAGATAATGCTGTTCTTCTTGAGAGAAAAGCAGATAAATGTATTGTCAGGAGGAGTAGTGTGATCTCTGTGAGAGATAATAAATACCCGGAAGGTATCCCTCACTCATTTTGATTTAAACAAATCCCCGTAACAAGCACTACTTTGCAGCCAAATGGAGAGGATCCCTAAACACACTTAAGAAGATTGATACATTTTATATTTGTAGCAGAAAAAATTTACTATAGCCAGAGCTTGGAAAACAACAACCTGACCCTTTGACATCCTAAAGGCTACATTGTCATTGATTATGATTAATGAACATCTTTCAGCCATATTAATTACATTTACATTTAAAGCGGTTGTATACTTATTTTTAAACTTTTACCTACAGGTAAGCCTATAATAAGGTTTACCTATAGGTAAAAAAAAAATCTCCTAAACCGTACCCCTCGCAACGAGCCGCTGACTGCAGCGGCGCATGCGCACAGGGGATTCTCGGCTGAAAGCCCGCAGACGCCGGACCTTGCCGGAAAGAAGTCTCCCGCGCGCATGCGCGGGAATGATGTGAGTGGCCGGAGCCGCGATACCCGGAAGACACGCCGAGGGGAAATGTCAGCTCCCTCGGCGTGAACCGTGTGAGAAATGCCGGCGCCTCGTTCTAAGGTAAGTATCTCATAATGAGCTAGTATGCGGTGCATACTAGCTCATTATGCCTTTTCCCTTACAGGTGTAGGGGAAAAAAAAAAAAGTCAGTGGGTTTACTACTGCTTTAAGGGTACTTTTCTTTAATAGATTTTAAAAACTTAATCTAAGTAAATAATAATCTAAGGGAAATATATCTATTAGATTTACATATTGCTGTTTGTTATTATACTTGCAAATGTTGGAAATTTTTTTTGGATTTGACTCTAAATTATTATTATTTTTTCTGTATTTACAATATATTTGTAAAGCCTATTGGTTATTGTAGCCTTACTGTACTATTTTTTTTATTGTATTTTTCAAATGACATACAGTAAAACCTTGGATTGCAAGCATAATTCGTTCCAGAAACATGCTTGTAATCCAAAGCACTTGTATATCAAAGCGAATTTCCCCATAAGAAATAATGGAAACTCAGATGATTCGTTCCACAACCATTTATTCATAAGTCCTTCAGTTTATAGTCCTTATAAAAAGATTATAGCAATGTGACCAGGTTGTGTAACCATAAAATGTCCATCTACAAATGGAAGCCTCCACAAGGGGATTAGAAGGAAAATCCAGCAGGAGCTCCAGAGTATAAAAGAGAAGAGAGGCGCCTCTAAGTGTAGCAATATGTTGCTAAATGTTGTACCTTCATTAAATGAAACCATATTGCTACACTTAGAGGAGCCTCTCTTCTATACTCAGTTACATGACGCTACTTGTATATCAAGACATCCCTTGTATTGGCGTTGCGAGCAGGAAAAAAAAAAAAACATCTTTTCCCATTAGCCCTCATTGTCTGTGTCACATTGTTCTGATGCTAATCTGTCTAAATGAGTAAAAATAGGAGAACGACCTTCTACCGCCGCATCATGTATATCACCTTACGCAAATCTAATTCACTTGTCTGGGACGTGACTTTATAGCCACCTGTCTGCAAACATGAAACGGGGGGGCTTAACCAGGCAACCTTGTCCTGACTTACTTGGCGCCATCAGTAAACAACGAACGAAACTGCCGAGAGCCCGTTCACACTTGTACATGTATGTAACCACGCTGGCGATAGAGGGGCCCATGCACACTGTTGCTTTTCATGCGTTGACATGTGTTGCTTTAACCCTTAACCCTCACCCAAAACTCTAACCCTCGGTTCCTTCTATTTGGCTGCGGTTGATGCGATTTTCTGGTGAGTTTTGCACTGTGCCCCAGTATGCCCCATTTAGTGGCGTCACAGGGGGGGCGGTGCCACCAGGTGACGTCGCCCCCCCCCCTTACCTATTTATCTATTGTATATCAAAGCGAATTTCCCCATAAGAAATAATGGAAACTCAAATTATTAGTTCCACAACCATTTATTCATAGGTCCTTCAGTTTATAGTCCTTATAAAAAGATTATAGCGATGTGACCAGGTTGTGTAACCATAAAATGTCCATCCACAAATGGAAGCCTCCACAAGGGGATTAGAAGCAAAATCCAGCAGGAGCTCCAGAGTATAAAAGAGAAGAGAGGCGCCTCTAAATGTAGCAATATGTTGCTAAAAGTTGTACCTTCATTAAATGTAACCATATTGCTAACTTAGAGGTGCCTCTCTTCTCTTTTATACTCAGTTGTGACATGACGCTACTTGTATATCAAGACATTGCTTGTATATCAAGTCAAAATTTACTAAAAAAATTAGCTTGTCTTGCAAAACACTCTCAAACCAAGGTTTTACTGTACAACAAACAAACACATATAACAATTGGGAGGTAGTCTGACACCAGGCCTCACTCCCCAACAAAAATCAAAACACGTCTCAGCATTGGGCCCTCAGTATAACTCTGAGGCTTGAAACATGAGCATAGTAACAACAAATATCATTCATATTTGAATGCAGTTTCATATAATGCCATCATTCTAGCTCCACACATCTATGATATACCACCTGCCATCAAATACTAACATCAGACCCACAGGTGTAATTCCTAGGTCTTCATCTCACTCTCCACAACATTAATGATCATCAATACCCACCCATCTTCATACTGGACATAAAATGAATTACCCACACGTAATAGAATACATCCATTTATTCAGACACTGTAGATGTTCCATTCATCCATCCACCTCACACCTTATCAAACTGATGAGGAATTCCTCTACTAGTATAAGTGGCTTTTTATAGAGGGATGGCTTTATTAATGAGTGCCTTCCATGCCGGAACAGTCGGAGGTGTATGCTTTTTCCAGAAGAGCACTATTAATTTCCTAGCATAATAAAACAATAAAGTCAATAGAGTATGTGTCACTTTTTTTTGGGACTAGGGCTTCAACAAGACCTAGTAGTCAAACCTCTACTCCCGGCCATATACACAGTGCGGTAATCTCCTCTATACATTCAATGACTCCACGCCAAAAAATTTGGACAACTGCACAATCCCAGAAGATGTGTAGGAAGTCTACGCTGGTTGACGTGCACCACCAGCAACAGGGCGAATGGGTAGGAAAAATCTTAGCCAATCTGGCTGGAGAAAGGTAGATACCATGTATACATTTATATTGGATAAGATGGTCTCTGGCCGACACTAATCTGGAGAAATTAATCTTCCAAATATCATCCCCGTCCAATTGGGGGAAGACCGCCTCCCAGGCAGCTCTACAGTGTGCAAGTAGCTTACCAACCTCAATAAACAATTGCTTGTAAATAGTGGACAGGGCCTAAAGAGTCATCTCTAAGCAAAGATTCCAGATCACTCACATGAACCTGAAGAGACGACCCACCAAATTGAGTGTTATATGCATGCCTAAGTTGTAAATAGCGGAACAATATTATTATTGGGCAAATGAAATTTAGCTTTCAAAGCATTAAACTGGGGGAGCTTTCCATCACACACAATATCTCCTACCTTCTTGTGACAGACCTAGCCAGAACAGAGGCTGTTGGAGAGGACTGTATGCAAGCCTGTTGCCTTTTGATTATGGGCCCTGGATTTTCAATGGATTCATTCTGTTGGGACACATCCTGTGAGGAGATGCTGGTATCTTTAACCTGTGTTTATGTTAATTGAATGAGCTAATGACATTGTCCTCTATACAATGTAGGAGACGGGACGACTTCTATTGTGTTGATATAACTGTGTGAAGCTCGGTGACCACAAGTCTGGGCGAAAGGTCATGTCTCAGTCACCTAGGCTGTATAAAGGATTAGATAATTAGCTCATGTTAATTAAGTTACAGTTGTATTGTTAGAGGAGGTTCCAACGGCATATAAAGTCTTGTAATTTTGATTCTAAATAAAGTGTCGCCTTGTTTGTGCTCAGAGAGGTTGGGATATCTGTATACAGACTGGGAAGAAGTGGTATATGACGGAAGCACTCAAGCGGAGTGTGGGACGTTCCGTGACATTGGTGGCAAGCAGCGGGAAAGCTTCCTGCAGTCTGGGAAATTTAAACCTCCACCTGGATCCAAGATCAGGATAGCAGACTTCAGTCACCCCAGGAGCAATGGGTGACGGAGTTGGACAGGTTGGTCCAGCAGGAGATAGAGCTGGACAATCATTATCGGGCTCTGCAATGGCACGCAGAGGAGGGATATTTAGGGGAGACGACAGAATGCTCTCCGGAGGGATATGACTTTGGCGGCCCTGGATTGCTGTGGGAGAGCCTTACAGATCTTTTTATGTTTGGCGATGAAGGGGAACCTGACCTTGAGGACCTGAGAGAATATAGAGAGTCTATGCTCGGTCTTGCAGGGGTCTCAGAGCTCAAACCTGATCTGGACCACTTGCTAAGGAAGGAACAGCATCTGGAAAGGGCATACAGGAAACTGCTAGAACAAGTTCAGCAGCATGCCAGAGAATCGGCAGTGGAAAATCCAGAGATTGCCATCCCCAAACCTGAAGTGCTGACAACAGGGCAGAGCTCTGCTAACCTCTGCCCAGAAATGATAGCATCTTCTGGGTTCCATGGACAGGAGATGGTGAACCTCTATCCCCAGACATCAGTTGCAGAGACATGGGATTTGATAGACTTTTCTGCTGAGGAAGAACAACCTGATGAGCCTCCAGCAGAAGAGCTGCTATCAGGACCAAAGTTCACTGTGTTCTGCCCAGCACCAACAGTGGCTTTGGCCTTCTTGAGAGAAGAGGTAGTCGGCCTTTCTCCCACAACACTGACAGGGACATGTGATTTTCTGCCAGCAGCATCTATGGAGTTAAAACAAACTTCTCCAGCTGAAGATCTGCTAACTGAACAGAGGGTCCAAGACCTCTGTCCCACACTTTTACCAATTCCAGAGACTGGGGATTTCATAGACGTTTCTGTAGAGGAGGAACCACCTGGCAAACCCCCAGCAGAAGTGCTGGCAACCGGACAGAGGGTCCATGATCTCTGCCCCACACTTGCAGCAATTGTGGAGGCCCAAGGTGAGGAGGTGGCAGTCTACCGCGAGCTGCAGATCAGGATCCAAGGAGAGAATGCAGTCATCACCTCACAACTGCAGCTTGATCTGGTGTCGGTTGATGGGGCTTCAGTCCCCACCTGTATACCCCAGGGATGCTGGGCAGTCGGCCCAGATCCCCAACAGCAGGATGGAGTGAGCCCAGTCCCCCTGTCTTCTCTCCAGCGGCAGAAAGGATTCCAGGGAGAAGAGCCAGTCCAGGCCTCTCCCCAGCGGCAGATATGTTCTCTGAGAGAGGCAGAGGTTGGCTGGGTGAGTAATACTCTGTTTGGAATAATTTGTTTGGGGTACTGTGTGGGTACAGGCAGTAGAGGACTGGAACTATGGACTAACTTCGGAGTCAACCCGTCTGGGGTCTCCTCCTGTGTTAGTCTCCTGCCGAAAGGGGAGAAATGTGACAGACCTAGCCAGAACAGAGGCTGTTGGAGAGGACTGTATGCAAGCCTGTTGCCTTTTGATTATGGGCCCTGGATTTTCAATGGATTCATTCTGTTGGGACACATCCTGTGAGGAGATGCTGGTGTCATCAACCTGTGTTTATGTTAATTGAATGAGCTAATGACATTGTCCTCTATACAATGTAGGAGACGGGACGACTTCTATTGTGTTGATATAACTGTGTGAAGCTCGGTGACCACAAGTCTGGGTGAAAGGTCATGTCTCAGTCACCTAGGCTGTATAAAGGATTAGATAATTAGCTCATGTTAATTAAGTTACAGTTGTATTGTTAGAGGAGGTTCCAACGGCATATAAAGTCTTGTAATTTTGATTCTAAATAAAGTGTCGCCTTGTTGCTCAGAGAGGTTGGGATATCTGTATACAGACTGGGAGGAAGTGGTATATGACGGAAGCACTCAAGCGGAGTGTGGGACATTCCGTGACACTTCTTGATGCCAAATTTGGCCCAGATAACTGGGTCCTGGTATGTGAAAAATTGTGGCAACTGGGCAACCACAGTGGTGTATGTAGAAACATTTCGGTACAGTCTCCCGCTTCAGCCCTACCGGTCACCGCCCATGCCCTGATACTTGCACACATAGTACTAGTGTAATGGAAATTTGTAAGTTCTGTATATAATTGTATTGTATTTTGTATGTATTGCACATTGCCTTCACTGTGCAACAGCTCTAATAATGTTTTCAGTAAATGTTTACATTCTTTCGAGTTCTGATTACAATAAGCCTGCCTATGTAACGCCCCTTGTTACCATAAATGTACAATTGTAATATTAATGTGATACCTACGTAATCATGTGCATAAAAACCTTCAATTGCGTCATAATAAGGCAGAACAGTAATTTGGAAAGATGCTGAGCGTATCTTTTGTTTCTGTTCCCTACTGCAGTAGTTATTATTAATTTGGAACCACTAATCAATATGAGGATAGGAGTTGCCTATCATCAATTCAACCGAGTCACTAGCAATACGGTTTGGAGCCCTGCTTCCTCGAAACACTAAATGCATCAGTGCCTCATAGGAGCCAACAATGGCCGCCTCTAAAGCAATGGCTGGGTCATCCTCCAGTACAGTGAGCCACCTATGGGTGAAGACCAACTGACCTGCCATAAAATAGCAGGACCGCCGATCCCCCCTGTTTCAATACCTGAAGTTTTATCCTGGGATTACGCCTCTGCCACAAGAAGGTTGTAACCAATCCTTCTATGCTCTTAAATATAGACCATATATATATGGTCTATATATAAATATAAATATAAAATCCAAATGGGCGAATTCCGAAATATATATAGAAAGAGAGGCAACAGTTCTTACTGTACTATTTAATGAAATTCATTATTTGTACATTATTTGACAAAAATCTAAATAAAATATTTGAAAAAAAAAACAAAAACCCGGAAGGGTTTCATGGGTTCTCAACCTGTGGCCCTCCAACTGTTGCCGAACTACAAGTCCCATGATCACTGCAAGTCACTGACAGTTACAATCATGGGCATCAGCAGAACTTTTTTCAGGGGGGGCATCATTTTAGGGTCACCCATGCACCGCCCCTTTTCGACAATGTCATTATCACACTATCATGGTCAGAGACTGCAGACGTAGTACAATCCCTAGGATAAGTAATGGATAATGGCTAACAGGCCCTCTTACCAGACCCAGCAAAACTACAACAGTGATCCCTCCGGCTGGACGATCGCTCAATCTGGGTTCCCCGGGGGGTGACTCTGGTCAGTAGGGTAGCATGTCTGTACCCTGATAGTGGCTCAGTCTTTCTCTCTCTGGTGGTGCTGGGCAGTGTGGCTCCCTCTGGTGGCGCTGGGCAGCGTGCCTCTCTCTCTGGCTTCCGCCCAGCACACTCCTCGTTCTTTGTCCTGTAGCACTCTCTCCCTCAGCTTTTTTCCAGGCTGCAGTCTCTCAATCTCTCTCTAGATCGAGCTGTAGCCTCCTCCCTGTGGAAAATGGGGCCGCCAATATTTTGGACTATATGCCCCATGATGCTCTACTCTCCTAGTCTCCTTTTATTGGCCCTCAGTTATGGCCAATAGAGAAGGAACGGAGTGGGCAGGAAGCTGGGGGGGAACCCGGTGAGAGCCGCCGTCTCTTCTCCCCGACAGGAGAAAAGGGGGGGTGAGCGAGGGAAACCTCTGACCCCTTTCTCCTGTCACAGCGCTGCCGAGTTCTCTGCTGGACTGAGCAGGGAAAAGAGCCAAAGTCACACTACACTGATGGGGGGCCTTGACAGCACCTTGATGGTGTCTCCCAAGGATGGCACCCGGGTGCGGGCTGCTCACACCCCGATAGCGACGCAACTGTGCTGAATTTAAGATCCAATCCCTGATTCCAAGGGGGGCACTTGACCCCCCTTGCCCCTACCTGCGGACGCCCATGGTTACAAGCATGATTCCCAAAGGCAGAGGCATGATGGGACTTGTAGCTCCGCAACAGCTGGAGAGCCACAAGTTGGGTTACACTGACATATTACTGAGCATGTATGGGCTTACCATGAGAAAATATTTCTGAAAAGAGATACATTTTAACATTTGTTTCCTGTTCTGGTCCTTTAAATAGCAATATTTTCCTCTGTTGTCTATAACATCTGTTTCATGTTTCTGTAATGTTTTCTCTGAGCAGGGCAAAGCCAGGGCAGCGCCACCCATACACACACACGTTCGCAGCCCCCCCCCGCCCGCATCACTTATGCTCAAAGATCCTTCATGCGAAATCTGGCAAGAGCGTGCGGCCTGTGTCACATTTGCTCTGGGGAGATGCTAATTGTCTTCTTATTGTTCCGCCATCACCTAAAGTGCGTCTGGAGCAGCCAGGGGAGCCGACAAACATCGGCTGACACATTCCAGGCACCGGTCAGTAATCCGCTCTTATTAACGGGTTGATAAACTCGGCGGATCTGCCTTCATTAAGCCTCTAACGCCGAGCAGAGCGCCTTCCCCGATTAGCATTTCTCATTTTCTCGCTAATTAAAATGGCTCGGTGGCGATGACGGAACTGATGTCTTGACCTAACGATTGTCAGAGTTCACTCCGCAGTGAAAGAACTCCGCAGAACTTGTCTGACAAAGAACACCGCCTGAGCCTCGCATCGCTAAAGGGGAACTCCGCTTCTAAGTCTATATTTATAATCACTTGTTGTTCAGAATCCTTTTTATGAGATGTACGAAGAGCGCCACAGGTAAGGTCAAAGAGCTCAAAATGATGTTTTATTCTTAAATATTCATTCATTATTATTAGGTCAGCACTTCTCAACCTTTTTGCAGTTGTGGCACACTTAGTGCCGGTTCACACTGGGGCGACCTGACAGGCGAGTTAGCCACCTGACAAGTTGCGCTCCATGCAGTGCAATGGAAACGTTATAATAGGAGCAACTCTAGTCGCTCCAACTTATAAAAAGGTTCCTGCACTACTTGGGGGCGGCTTGCATTGACTTCTATTAAAGAAGTCATTTGCAAGCCGCGCTGAGGTCGCGCTGTGTGGGCCAGCTCAGAGTCCGACCACTTTGAAGCCGCCCCAGTGTGAACCGGCACTATGCAAAATCTGGAGCCCCTCCAGCCTATTTTTGTTAAAAACATAAATATTACTTATCAATGGGAAACCTGAGCCTGGGACTATGCACACAACTGCCTTGATGAAATTAACTTCACATAAGAGTCCCCACATCACATCAGAGCCCCCCCCCCCCACCTCCGAATTATAGTCCCCCCCCCATTAGATCAGAGGTCCCCCTTCACATCTAAAAACCCCAGAAGCCGTGTTTACTGATTCTGCATTCGGGCTGTGCTGGTGTGCGGCTGTTTGATCTTCTCTTCCCAGGAGTCGCATAGGGCCAGGATGGGCTCTTTTTCCACCCGGACCTTTTGGATGTAGAGCGGTGCTCCAAGCAATGCATAGTCACATTCTAATTGGCTGTCACAGGGGGCCATTGACTTCTGATGGTAAACAGTGACTAGGAGCTGTCAGTGATGGCTCGGCCAGTGTGCTGGGAGCGCGCAGTGTGCTGGGAGCGCGCAGTGTGCTGGGAGCGCTCAGTGTACTGGGAGCGCGCAGTGTGCTGGGAGCGTGCAGTGTGCTGGGAGCGCTCAGTGTGCTGGGAGCGCTCAGTGTGCTAGGAGCGCACAGTGTGCTGGGAGCGCTCAGTGTGCTGGGAGCGTGCAGTGTGCTGGGAGCACTCAGTGTGCTGGGAGCGCTCAGTGTACTGGGAGCGCACAGTGTGCTGGGAACGCTCACTGTGCTGGGAGCGCTCAGTGTGCTGGGAGCGTGCAGTGTGCTGGGAGCACTCAGTGTGCTGGGAGCGCGCAGTGTGCTGGGAGCGTACAGTGTGCTGGGAGCGCGCAGTGTGCTGGGAGCGTGCAGTGTGCTGGGAGAGCACAGTGTGCACATTCTCACTACAGAACTGTGGACCCCCTTGGGACACATATACAGTATGTGCAGCTGGCCCATCCACCTTGCGGGCTGCATTCACATGTTATGTCAGCAGGAGCAGGTTAAGAGATGAGGTGTCCTTGGCAATCCTTATGTGAAAACTGAAAAACATCGGTAAGTAGTCCGCAGCCTCGTTTCAAGGCTTTATATTCAATTTTTGCTGGACTGCTCCTCTAAGAACTCATAGAGTTACCATGAACACGTGTACTGACATCTCAGATGTTTGCATCGTCATGGGAACCAGCCACCTATAGAGCGTGGATGAAGGACTCACCTATCTTGTTTCCATGGAGATGAAGAAAGGCTACAATCCAACATGAGTTTACTCACCGCGGTGCTACAAAGTAACAAAATGATGTATACACAACACTATGAAATATGAGCAGTGCCGGATCCTTCTTTAGAACACTATTATGCATCACCACAGTCAATGCTACAAATGACGCTTATCTAAAACTGCAGATCTGATACACGATATATAAAAAAGAAAAGTTCAAGTAAAAGTATAAACAGTTCCTGCTCAGCCTATAGCAAAATGACGGCCCGGCGAGACTTTCGTTGTTCTGGGTGGACGTAATATGGCATCCTCCCAGGATGTGCCTCTTGCCCCGGCTGCAGGGCGTGATCTTTCAATGACTGATCAATATACCAGCCCGCTGCCAGTACCATGTGATCGCTGTGACCAATCACAGCAGATCATATTCCAATTGTAAACAATGGATGGCTTCCTTTCACATTGTATATAATTGTGTTGCTAGTTGTAATTGGCTACTGTGATCACATGGTACAGACAGGGCCAATCACAGCTCATCTGTTCTATGTGATTAGTTTTGGCCAATCACAGGTACACTTCCACTTCTAGGACACAACAATAATGGTCCATTTGTATTTTGGGCGTGTGTACGTATGTGTGTGGATTACACATTCATGCACATATATTTATACAGGCCTTCTTTCCCCCTTCTTCTTTTTTTTTTTTTTTTCTCAGCTATTTCGAATAAATACTTAATTTTTGTCTTTTTTTAAAAATAGATTTTTTAAAATAGATTTTTTACTTAAATCTTATCCATAGGTTTGCTTTCTGTCCTGTTTTTGCTCCAGTGTACCGCTGTGGCCAGCACGCATCCGAGACGGACAGGGTAGGTGTAAGGTCAACTACATATATACACAATTTGAGGGATTGAAATACACTGATGAACTATCCAGAGAACAGCATCTCATATATATGAAAATTTCAACCATCTGTCATCATATTTTCAAATATTACCGTTCTCCCTCTTTTTTACCATTGGTTCTAAAAACAAGCAATGTCAACATCAGAGGTAGGTGATCAACCGATCTACCTATACAGTCAAATATTGACATAAAAGGATGCATGGTAACTTACTTATTACGCTTTCTTAATTAATTTAGATGAAATTCTCTTCCCAACTAAGCCCCTGAAGAAGGACTGAATTTTTATATATCCCGAAACGCGTTGGACGGGCAAAGAATTTCCATCGCTTAAATACCACCGTATAGTGGAAGACAAGTAATGGGCCTAAAAAGCCCTGATTATAGGATTATCATTGTCTAGTTGAATATAATCAGCATTGTTTTTGAATTATATGTATTATACATGTTTCCGTTGCTTGGAATGTCTTGTTTTTATAATTTTCAAATAAAAAATTGTTTTTACTCTTATTTGAGATCACAATCTATATAAAAAAACTTTTGTGCAAGTGCCGGAAAAATCCAGTTAGGGGAACTATCTTTTCTTAGTTAACAGGTAATCACAACAAAGGACACAGTTTCATTAAGTAAAAATATTTGTTAATAGCAATGAATTTTACAGTTATTAGCAATCATAGTGTGTAAAAAAAAAAAAAATCCTGATCGCTTCCCCAGAGCAGTACAGTGTTACTATGGTAAAACTGTATTGCTCTGGTCACAGTATGTTCAAAATCATTATATATATATATATATATATACATATATATATATATATATATATATATATATATATATATATATATATATATATACATATATATAAAAGACAAAAAGATGAAAAAATAAATGATTCATTTTTTTTTTACATGCTGTCACCGCCATACCAGTTATATGATGATGCTGTACTGCACTGGTGACAGTATGTAACAAAATAAATAAATAAAATTCTTTATTTTCCAAAAAATTCAATTAAAAAAAACTCGCCATGCCTCTTACTTAAAGCGGGGGTTCACCCACACCGCCAAAAAAAAAAAAAAAAATTAAAAGCCAGCAGCTACAAATACTGCAGCTGCTGACTTTTAATACATGGCCACTTACCTGTCCCAGGGTCCAGCGATGTCAGCAGGGGACGCCGAGAACCCGCTTGGTTCTCGGCAGCTGCCACCGCCATCCTAGGTGAGGGAATCAGGAAGTGAAGCGTTGCGGCTTCACTTCCCGGTTCCCTACTGCGCATGCGCGAGTCGCGCTGCGCGTCCCAAGTGGTCCCCGCTCTCTCCTGGGAGCTGTGTGTTCCCAGGAGACAGCGCGGTGGGGACGGGAAGAGGCGTAGACTGCCATGGGAGTCTATGCCGGAAGTGGGTGCAAATACCTGTCTTAGACAGGTATCTGCACCCCCCTCCCCCCTGAAAGGTGCCAAATGTGACACCGGAGGGGGGGAGGGTTCCGAAAAGCGGAAGTTCCATTTTTGTTTGGAACTCCGCTTTAATACCTTGGACTGTCTACTTTCAAAAAAAGGGGTCATTTGGGGGGTATTTGTGCTGTGCTGACATTTTCGGGCCTCAAGAAATTAGATAGGCCGGCAGTACATCAGAATTGATCGATTTTCAAATATATGTACCATCGTTTGTGGACTCTATAACTTTTCTACAGACTAAATAATAAACACTGATTTGGGTTTTTTTTCCACCAAAGAAATGTAGCAGAATACATTTTGGCCTAAATTTAAGAAGAACTATTATTTATTTGCAAAATGTTATAATATAAACGAAGAAAGATGCATTTTTTTTTCAAAATGTTTGGCCTTTTTGTGTTTATTTAGCAAAAAAATAAAGAAACCCAGGGGGAATAAATACCACCAAAAGAAAGCTCTATCTGTGTGAAAAAAATGATAAAAATGTCATATTGGTACAGTGTTGCATGACCACGCAATTGTCATTCAAAAGGCGTCAGCGCTGAAAATTGGCCTGGGCAGGAAGGGGGTAAAAGTTCCCGGTATTGAATTCGTTAAAGACGATGAGAGAAGATTAATTCCATAACTGTAGCCTCAAATCCTGCTTGTCACCCTCCGACTCTGTGATCCTTCTATATGAGGAGGGGCTCAGAGGATTTCCGATTCTTTACATTAATTCCCAAGACTCTGCAATAGAAATGAAAAGACATTATGGGTGTAAAATCCCCTCCACCTCTGTACATAGAGCGTTTCCGCATAGGGATGAATATATTACTAAACAAATACGGCTGGAAATCCTCGGAATGGCATGACCATAATCACATGATCACCTCCAGATAATTCCTAGATACAATGTGACATTTGATATTTAAATGTTGAGTTTCATCAAGGAACCATCAGTCAGAGATTGCAGGGATACAGTCACATGATACGTGTTTAAAGCTGAAGTCCAGCCAAAAAATCACGTAGAATCCAGATATGTGTGAAGATTTTTATTTTACATAAAACTAGAATAAGCACCTGAATACATCTTCATATCTCCCTTCTGTACAGCACACAGACTGGAGTGGGAGGGGCAGAACTCTGCGCCAATCAAAGCTCAGCACATTGCACAGCGCTGCCAGTGTCCCTTCTAGACTGGAGGAAAGAGCATAGAGATGAACTCATCAGCATGCTGCTGCTCTTTTATTTACTGATCAGAATGGAGCAGGTTGGTGACCAAGATGTATTGCTTAAAGGGGTTGGAAACCTTTGTGTTTTTCCACCTTAATGCATCCTATGCATTAAAGCGGAGGTCCGCCGATTTTTTTTTTTTAAAGTCAGGGGCTACAAATACTGCAGCTGATGACTTTTAAAATAAGGACACTTACCTGTCCAGGGCGCCCACGATGTTGGCATCCAAAGCCTATCTATCCCTCGGCTGTTGGGTGCTGCCGCCACCATCTTCGGTAATGGAATCAGGAAATGAAGCCTCGCAGCTTCACTTCCTGGTTCCCTACTGCGCATGCACGATGTGCGATCCCACTGGTCCCTGCTGTCTTCTGGGACCCGTGTGTCTCCCAGAAGAGAGCGGGGGGGAGGAGGCGGAGAAGGCGCTGGAAGTGGGAGCAAAATACCTCTATCAGACAGGTATCTGCTCCCCCTCCCCCCTGAAAGGTGCCAACTGTGACCTTGGAGGGGGGAGGAACTGGAAAAGCGGAAGTTCCATTTTTGGGTGGAACTCTGCTTTAAGGTGAAAAAACACTTGGCAGTGACCGCCCCCCCCCCGTTTTACTTACCTGAGCCCTGGAACTTGACCCAACGGGGACGCGCTGTCTCTCTGCCCGGGGTTCTCGGTTCTCTTGATTGGATTGATAGCAGCGCAGCCATTGGCTCCCGCTGCTGTCAATCAAATCCAATGACGCGGGCACCGGGGGGTTGGGTCGAGTTCTGCATTCGGCATCTATGGACGCCGAATGCTGGACTCGGGAGCGTGTGCACAAGGTAATCCCCCGGGAGAGCACTTCTCCCACGCGGTCACCTGATGCGGGGAGGAGCCGAGAGAGCCGCAGACCCCAGAAGAGCAGGTTCGGGGCCACTCTGTGCAAAACGAGCTGCACAGTGGAGGTAAAAAAAACAAATGAACCCTTACAATCACTTTAAGTGCAGTGGAAAAAAGTGAGGTCACTGACTTGCTGGATGCTGGATTCATAAACCTGGCTTAACAGAGTTACAAATATCCTGGCGAGTAAAATTCATATTTCCAGGGATTCTTTAAGCACTTGTCCACCGGGCACTTTCACCGCCCTCCTGCCCAGGCCATTTTTCAGCTTTCAGCGCTCTCACACTTTGAATGACAATTGCGCAGTTATGCAACACTGCAACCAAATGAAATCTTTATAATTTTTTTGAGACAGATAGAATTTTCTTTTGTTGGTATTTAATCACCACAGGGGTTTTTATTTTTTTGCTAAAAAAATGAAAATGACCAAAAAAAAAAAAAAGCGTTCTTAGCTTCTGTTATAAAATTTTGTAAATAAGTAATTTTTCTCCTTCACTGATGTACGCTGATGAGGGCACCACTGATGGGCACTGATAGGCTGCACTGATGCGGTGGCACTGATGAGGAGGCACTAATATGCAGCACTGATAGGCACTGATAGACGGCACTGGTGGGCACAGATGAGGGGAAGTCGATTGCCACCTTCCCATCCATCTCTGGCAGGGGGGGGTCACCGCCTTCCCGTCCGTCTCCTGTGTGGGGGGGGGGGTTGGGCGTTGGTTTGCCGCCCCTCCCCCCCCCCCCAAATATTGAGCACCAGCCGTCACTGAGTAATAGTAATTTGAAGAGCACAAAAAAATGGACTTTAAAGGCACCAATTATACAAAAAATAAAATAAATTTTATTACATATATATTACAAAAGCATGTTAAAAAATACTGCCCAATGCAGTGGTGGATAAACCTCTCCAATGTGAATCAAACACATCAAAAACATGTCAAAATAAGACATATAAATGTATACTCAATAATAACACAAATTGCTAGCTCTACATGTTTCGCAAAAATGCTTCTTCAGGAGCTGAGTAATTTCTAAGAGAGGAGAAAAGAGGCAGTCAATAATAATTTTAATGGCGTACAATCAGTATAAAACATTTGTCTCAGGGAACGTGCCTGATAAGGGTGGTAGGAAAATATCATGAGATGGATACACCATAACTGAGTAATGTACATGCGTGCGTTCCTGCAACTCAATACTGTGAATGAGCCCCCTTTTTTTATACAAGGAACCACTGCTTTTTAGGGAGCACTTGATGTTCTTTTAGGCTCCCTTCACGCCTATGTAGGTACAGCGGTGCATGCACATTTTTGCATATCGCATTTAGAGCATCTCATGCATTTTATTGGGTTGCCCTCTGCATGAGAAGCTCACAAAAGAAATGGAAGCACTTTTTTAAAGACTGCACTACACCATAATGCATGCTGCTTTCTTATGTGCACTTTGGCGCATCATTTCAAATGCGGGTTAGCAAGATGCCTGGGGGGGGGCATTAAGGCTAGGTTCACGCTACTTCATGTTAGGAATTCAAGCAAAGTCACGCAGTTTCCCAACATGCACAGAAATGTGCTGCCATCTAGTAAACACTCTGTGGTTCCATTATTTGAAAATGGCACCCCCTTACATCTGCAAACGCATGCATTTTCATGCATGTAAATTGCATGGTGCAGTTTTAGAAAAGAGTCAGGGACTTCTTTTCTGCATTTCACAAGTGCAGGGCAGCTCACTGAAATGAATGGACGGCTCGACATGCAAATGCATAGGACCATGCAGGGCTGAGGGGAAACTGCCCTAAGCGCAGTGAAGCATGAGGGCAAATAATGGATGGATGGTGCTACACCCATTCTACCGCATGTATTATCAGTGGGGGATTCTGGATTCTTGCCCTTGGAGCTGGACGACCCTGTCCTAGTACTGGGAACGTGCTGGAAACGCCCGCGTGCTCGGTCGCACCTGTAGGTGTGAGGCAGATTTAAGAATGAATAGCAGTACCGCGCACCTGCAAAGGGATGCACATTTTTTGTTAGTTGTAAGTGTTTGATTTTTGCACATGTTCCCGCATCGCACAAATGTAAACCGAGTCTTAGTAGTCACAAAGTAATCTGAGCGGCCTGGAAACCTGAAAGCGAGTCAGATTGGCACATAAGTGGCATCGTTGTCTTAATGAAGCGAGACGCTCAACGTGGTAATGGAAAGTCAGAAGGATTGCAGAGCTCCAGTAAGTAGCAGAGTGGTAATTATGCCGGGCTGATAACAAGCTTACCAACACTACAGGAACTGCACTACATGCAAATTGAGCTTCATTTCCTATGGACGACTACACTTTAAGTACACATTCCAACTCCACGCTAATGAGTCGAGATTTATTTCTCGCCTTTTTCTGGAGAAGCTTTACTGATAAGTCTGTGCAGAGAGGAAACATTGTAAACAGGATAATCCCGAGAAGCAATGCCGCTAAATCGAGCAAAATACCTCACTGGGAGCAATTTATCCAATGCAGGATATCCTCTTACAGGAAGTTCTGTTGCTGGGATGCTGGGACATTTTGTGGCATCTACAAGACTTTGGATAGGAGAGGTTGGATCTGGGATTGCTCATAGTGAAGGAATGCAATGATTCTGGCTAGGTTGCTCTTAAAGTGTCCAACTCCAGTTAATTTGTTTTTTTAACCCCCCTTTTTGTGTTAAAAAAATGCTCAATTGCTACCTATCCTCTACTTGCTACAGCACCGTCCTCAACTTCTTCCTTGGTCTACCGCTGGCAGTCCTCTTTGGGTAGAGCATGACATTCAGGTCATTCTGTCCATTCCCTGTGACCCCAGCCTGTCATTTACACACCACATCCCCCAGGGGGCACTTCAACACACAGGCTTGTAGGCAAGTGCAATCTGCTTTCTCCACTGTAGGTGTCACTCTTCCACAGTGGCACTGCAGTTGGAGAGGAAGTCAAAAGGAACATAGTTCCTCTATGGTTTCCTTGGTCATCTGGGAAGCATCCAATTAGATGCTGCCACCCCATGTGACTTTGGAAGCCATCTTGGGTCAAGCAGAGCGATTGTAAACCCTTACAACACACTTTTTGCTACAGGTAAGCCTATAATAAGGGTTACCTGTAGCTACCCTGGATATCTCCTAAACCTGAACAGTTTAGATGATATCCCCTGTATTTGCATGTGCCAACGTCATCGGCACATGCGCACTGAAGCAAACTGAAGCAACGGCACGTATGTGCCGTTGCTTCAGTTAGACTGTGCCATTACCGGCAGTTCATTGACGTCATTGCAGCTCTGGCCAATCAAAGCGCTGGAGCCACGATACCCGGAAGTAACTCCGGGGAGAAATGACGCCGGCCGGAGCGGTGAACGAGGACCGCTGCGAGGGCGTCGATCTAAGGTAAGTAATACATAATGAGCTAGTGTGCTATGCATACTAGCTCATTATGCCTTTGTCTTGCAGGTTTTTTTTTTATTGAGTTTACAACCACTTTAAAGCCCTGGCTCCCAAGTTTGGCGCACATTTGCGGGTTGGTAGAGTAGTTACCCCTCCTGGTAGGGACAGAACTAGTGGCAGGGAAAGGTTCCTGGTGGTTCCTGTTGTGCCTTGGGACAAGAAGTGGAGGAAAATCTTCCCAATGGGTCACATACAGAAAAAAAAAAAAAAAAAAAATTTTTTTAAATTCCTTTTATACTCAGGAAAGCAAGCTTTGGCATCTTAGAGGGAATTCAGGGAGCAGAAGGTGAGAAAAAAACATTACATTATGAGAGTTAGGCCCCATACACATTCATTTTCTGCAGATTTTTGTCTTCAGATTTACCAAAACCATGTAGTGCAAGGGCCTGCCTGATTGCATACAACTTGAAGATCTTAAGGTTTGACCTCATATTATATGGTTTTGGTAAATCTGAAGACAAAAATCTACAGAAAATCTAATAGTGTGTATGGGGCCTTATGCCCTGTACACATGGTCGGATTTTCAGACGGAAAATGTGTGATAGGACCTTGTTGTCGGAAATTCCGACCGTGTGTGGGCTCCATCACACATTTTCCATCGGATTTTCCGACACACAAAGTTTGAGAGCAGGCTATAAAATTTTCCGACAACAAAATCCGTTGTCGGAATTTCCGATCGTGTGTACACAAATCCGACGCACAAAGTGCCACGCATGCTCAGAATAAATAAAGAGATGAAAGCTATTGGCTACTGCCCCGTTTATAGTCCCGACGTACGTGTTTTACGTCACCGCGTTCAGAATGATCGGATTTTCCGACAACTTTGTGTGACCGTGTGTATGCAAGACAAGTTTGAGCCAACATCCGTCGGAAAAAATCCCAGGATTTTGTTGTCGGAATGTCCGATCAATGTCCGACTGTGTGTACAGGGCATTAGAATGCAAAGAGTTTTATTCCAAGGAACAACAAGCCAACACATTTTAGAGACCATGTTATTCCCATCAGGGTTAAATGGCATAAACCACTCAAAAATAAAATACATATCAAAACTAAATAAAACAATGTGAACATTCAATACTTGGTTAAAAAAAACTGAATAAAGTTCATTTATTTTAATTTTAATCATATTGATTTTTTTGTGGGTTTGTGCTGGTGAGGGGGTTGGTTATAGACAGCAATGAAAACCAGGCAAACAAAAAAACTCAAATTGATGCAGCTCTGTAATCATTAATACATCTATAAATATATTTTTTAAATATTAGTAGTGTAAGTACCTGAATTTGATGTAGTATAAGCCTCTTGCAGTCCATGTACAGTAGCAGGGCTCAGAATGGGAGAGGGAGCAACACAAGTAGCCAATGAGTTCTTGTGCTGACAAGAAACATGTTGGTTTGAGGAGAAGGCAAAGTAATAAAGAAATTAGATCATTTTTACGCGGCTTCTCCTTTTACTGTCACAAGTTGGGGGCACGTCCGGGATCACCTGGATTCAGAGGAAGCTGGTTGAGTGACGCTGACCAATGACCATCAGAAAAAAAAGTACTGCCTGGGAAATAGCTCCATAAGCTGAGTTCTTGGGTCTGTATAACAGCTGTGGCTCTCATGAGGGGTTCCCACCATCCCAATGATGAGTTCCTGGGTCTGCACACCTGCTGTTGCCAATATGAGGGGTTCCCACCATCCCTGTGCTGAGTTTCTGGGTCTTTACACCTGCTGTGGCCCTAATGAGGAGTTCCCACCATCCCTGGGCTGCAGTTCTTGGTCTGCACACCTGCTGTGCCCGTTATGAGGGGTTCCCACCATCCTTGTGCTGAGTTACTGGGTCTGTACACCTGCTGTGCCCATTATGAGGGGTTCCCACCATCCCTGTGCTGAGTTCCTGGATCTGTACACCTGCTGTGCCCATTATGAGGGGCCGATCTTTCAAATCTGAAACAGGAAAGTTTTTGAAGGAAATCTGTACATGGAAGGATATGAAAAAAGTCGTATTTAGCTTTGCTTCTTTGTAATACCTGACATCTAATGTTATATTGGAGGATTGTTTGACATAAAATTTTACAGCTCTGACAAGAACATAAGAAGCTATTATGTCGTCTTAACAAAAATAATGACTCCTCCATTTCCTCTTAAACGACACTCGTCTTGACGCCGCTGTCTGCACAATGTTCTATAATGGAGCGTTATTTCACAATATCTTCATATTTCCTAATGACTGTCAAATTACCTCACGGGAGGGGAGAGACAGGAGAATGGAATGAAGGTCATTTCACAAACCAAACTTTTCCCTGTCAATAGCATTAAGTCTGCCCGCTCTTGGGGTGGAAAAAAAAAATACATATAATCTTATTGCGTTTCTAATTTCCCTGGCTCTGAGAACTTCAAAGGAGAGCGGGGTGGAAAATACCCGTCATACATAAAACGAAAGAAGTGAAATTCTGTAATATCCACCCACACTCCCTCACCATGAAATTCTGGAGCGAAAAAAATGATGGACGCTCGCATTGTGGCGTGACGGCAGCGAACGTTTGGAGGACTCGGATAGAGATATCAAAACCTTAAGAGGATTTGAGAAAACAACCTCAACCGCCCACCAGCCGGAGATGCGGAGTTCGGGAATTAAAATTGGCTATGGTCGTCCAAGGCAGATGGCGCATTATCATGTCAGATAGGACGGCGAAGGAACATTTGGGATAACAATGAAGACGTTGCAACAGTTGCAAACCCCAGATATACAGTATCTGACGTGCTGCCATTGGTTTTTGGAGTTTTAAATGAAAGAGATCACGTGGTTCGACCATTCATTTCAACAGAAGTCTTCTCATAAGATTATAGGTGTGTAGCCCCCCTGCCCTAAGAAGGTGTGACTATTTTAATTTAGAGGATTATTTATAAAAAATTTAAAAAAAATTGTGATAAACTGCATGTGTATTCCTTCTGTGCAAATGGGGCAAAAACAAATGTTATTAGGCTATTGTTTCCTTGGCTTAAAATAGCCACTAGATGGTGCTAAATGCTAATCATCATAGGAAATGACTATAGTACTTGGTCTCTAGTGGCCAAATGTAGTATTTTCTATTTGAAACCAATGAAAAACATTCAACCAGCCCAGGAAATAAGCAAAAATTTGTTTTTGTTTTTTTTTTTGCACACAACAAATGCATATGAACTCGCATTTTTTTTATATATAAACAACCCTGCATTTAAATAGTCACGTCTGCTTAAAGCAGGGAGGCTACACACATATAATCTTAAGGAAAGATTGCTTGGCTGATATTGATAGCTCTCTCTTTTGCGTGTTACTCTTTGGGGCACCTAAAAAGTCCATGTAATCTTTTTTGGAATTGATAGCTCTCTATTCATTGGACTCCCTTAAACTCAATGTTATTGTTTGCCTTTGCCTTGGTCTCCCGCTGGGGGGTGTCCCTGGCATTAGAACACAAGGACCCAATAATATTGGATAATGAATATTCATGTTCCTCCTTGACCAACCACTAGGAGGTCTAGTGCCAGTGGTGCAGGTTGGGAGAGGACATAAATATTTGAGGCAGTCTGTTTTGGCTGGCAATCGGATGCGGACGGCTCTGTGCACATTGAGGTTCTATCCATAGTCATGGAGGATGACTGCCAACAGTACCTGTTTATGGATTCCTGCACAGATTTAAGTGAATAGACCCCTGTATTTAATACTCCCATTGAGGCTGGCCAGGTGGCACCTTAATTACTACATCATTGTGGATATCAATCTCGGTCTATTGGGTACATCTAGTGAACCTTTTGGAGCAGTTACTTTATTGGTTTTCTTCTTCCTCCTCATCATCATGTGTTGAGGGCTACTCAGTCTAAAGCCATTAATCTGACCGCCTTCCCTTGTGCATTGAGTTGGGCCTTTGCTGGCGATAACCCTATGTCCACCCAGGGCACCTAGGGGCACATAATTGGCTGCCTGTGTTTGCTGGCAATCCAATTTACTGCTGTGTTTGTGTCCTGACTCCTAAGGAAGGCAAGTGTATGGTGAAACATTGACCCTACAGACAGCAACCTACAATATATACTGATTCATGGAATGTATTGTATTATATGCATGCGACTAATTATATGGATTAGTTGTGAGCAAACTACTGTATGGAAAGTATATAACTCCTGAGTTATACAGCTTGTATAACAGAGTAAATTTGCTGTCCCCTCAAAATAACGCAACACACAGTCATTAATGTCTAAACCGCTGGCAACAAAAATGAGTACACCCCTAAGTGAAAATGTCCAAATTGGGCCCAAAGTGTCAATATTTTGTGTGGCCACCATTATTTTCCAGCACTGCCTTAACATTCTTGGGCATGGAGTTCACCAGAGCTTCACAGGTTACCACTGGAGTCCTCTTCCACACCTCCATGATGACATCACAGAGCTGGTGGATGTTAGAGACCTTGCGCTCCTCCCCCTTCCGTTTGAGGATGTCCCACAGATGCTGAATAGGGTTTAGGTCTGGAGACATGCTTGGCCAGTCCATCACCTCTACCGTCAGATTCTTTAGCAAGGCAGTGGTCGTCTCGGAGGTGTGTTTGGGGTCGTTATCATGTTGGAATACTGCCCTGTGGCCCAGTCTCAGAAGGGAGGGGATCATGCTCTGCTTCAGTATGTCACAGTACATGTTGGCATTCATGGTTCCCTCAATGAACTGTAGCTCCCCAGTTGACATCACAGAGCTGGTGGATGTTAGAGACCTTGCGCTCCTCCACCTTCTGCCCACAGATGCTCAATAGGGTTTAGGTCTGGAGACATGCTTAGCCAGTCCATTACCTTTACCCTCAGCTTCTTTAGCAAGGCAGTGGTCATCTTGAAGGTGTGTTTGGGATTGTTATGTTGGAATACTGCCCTGCAGCCCAGTCTCCGAAGGGAGGGGATCATGCTCTGCTTCAGAATGTCACAGTACATGTTGGCATTCATGGTTCCCTCAATGAACTGTAGCTCCCCAGTTCCGGCAGCACTCATGCAGCCCCAGACCATGAAACTCCCACCACCATGCTTGACTGTAGGCAAGACACACTTGTCTTTGTAGTCCTCACCTAGAAACGAGAGAAGTGGGACTTTAGAGTGAGGTGTGCAAAAGAGGCCAAAGGATCAGTCACTATATAACAAACCATTTATTGATTGACAATAGTCAGGTGGCACAGTGTAGTTCCAAATTGTACATAAAACCATCATAGGTACTTTCATATATACATGGTAACGGTGAATAATAAAAACCCCAATGGTGCAGGGCAAGAAATGGTTAAAGGGTTGACAACATCCATAAAATGCACAGGGTCACAATATTGCTATATAACACTCAATGAGAGATATGGTGCATGTAGTAGGCCCGACGCGTTTCGTGTATCAAACACTCTTCAGGGGCAATAAAGCACCAACATCTAAAAGCAAGAAAAAACAAAAAATCCAAATAGTAAAAAATAGTGCATGAGGAAAAAATGGGGTATGCATATAGGAGAGGCTGCAAAGCCAAAATCCCAGATGTATACTCACTTGACCAAGGAGTGTGGCCACCATGGGTCCCATAGTCACGGGCCACCGACTGAGTCAGATCCGGGAGCTGAGGAGGGAGCCCCCAGGACAAGGGGAGAGAGAGACTGAGCCAGGCGCACACAAGAGGAATCCCCATATGATAGTATATCCACACTGGTATTGAGGTGAGAGGAGAAAATCTGTGGTGGTGATAGAGAATAATGCATATATGAGATATGCTCTAGGGCTAGCACAGGCCCCCAATCCCAAAATGGTTGTCCAAAATGTTAACATATACTACCCTCTTACCTAGGTAGTAGATAATGGCCGTATATAATCTGCCCAGTAATGGATATGCTGCCTGGTGGTGAGCTGGCAGAGAAATGGGGGCCCTTTATGTACAACCAGCCGCCCCTCCCCCCCAGCAGGGAAACTCCCCCCAGCGTCAAACAGTGCGGGCACCGGGGCGAACCGAGGCCTCTCCCAGCGCAGCGGCACTCGCCGCCCACAGCTGCTGGGGACGCCGCCGTCCACGTGTCCGCACAGGATGTAAAACACAACGCCAGCAGCGCGACCCAAGGTCACGTGTATGGCGTGGAGGAATGACGCCGACGCAGGGAGGGGAACCCGCCCCGATCCCCCGTCATCTGCAAGGATGACGGAGAGGGGAGGGGAGGGGGGAGGGACCCCAACCTGCGTCGCAGCTCCCGGAAACCGAGACAAGGGGGTGACCAAGTGACATGGACCTCCAGTGGGGGGCACACTACAAAACTGCATCAAAGGGAAAAAGCTGGAACAGAATACAAAAAATATATTGCTGTAAAAATGGAAATAAAACCACCCATACAACAATGCATGCACCTCAAAGAAGGAAAAATGACAGGAACACGTGCCATAATAGACAACCCCCAATAGGAGGCCAACGGTTCAGGGCAAGTGTCCTGTGGACGAATGTCCATGTGAGTGAACTGGTCCAAGGTCTCAAAGCACACCTCCATCCCTATATCGGGTTTACTGGAACAGGTTGGGACTTTAAATGAGACATAGGTCTCCATCCCTATGCATACTAGAAACGAGAGAAGTGGGACTTTAGAGTGAGGTGTGCAAAAGAGGCCAAAGGATCAGTCACTATATAACAAACCATTTATTGATTGACAATAGTCAGGTGGCACAGTGTAGTTCCAAATTGTACATAAAACCATCATAGGTACTTTCATATATACATGGTAACGGTGAATAATAAAAACCCCAATGGTGCAGGGCAAGAAATGGTTAAAGGGTTGACAACATCCATAAAATGCACAGGGTCACAATATTGCTATATAACACTCAATGAGAGATATGGTGCATGTAGTAGGCCCGACGCGTTTCGTGTATCAAACACTCTTCAGGGGCAATAAAGCACCAACATCTAAAAGCAAGAAAAAACAAAAAATCCAAATAGTAAAAAATAGTGCATGAGGAAAAAATGGGGTATGCATATAGGAGAGGCTGCAAAGCCAAAATCCCAGATGTATACTCACTTGACCAAGGAGTGTGGCCACCATGGGTCCCATAGTCACGGGCCACCGACTGAGTCAGATCCGGGAGCTGAGGAGGGAGCCCCCAGGACAAGGGGAGAGAGAGACTGAGCCAGGCGCACACAAGAGGAATCCCCATATGATAGTATATCCACACTGGTATTGAGGTGAGAGGAGAAAATCTGTGGTGGTGATAGAGAATAATGCATATATGAGATATGCTCTAGGGCTAGCACAGGCCCCCAATCCCAAAATGGTTGTCCAAAATGTTAACATATACTACCCTCTTACCTAGGTAGTAGATAATGGCCGTATATAATCTGCCCAGTAATGGATATGCTGCCTGGTGGTGAGCTGGCAGAGAAATGGGGGCCCTTTATGTACAACCAGCCGCCCCTCCCCCCCAGCAGGGAAACTCCCCCCAGCGTCAAACAGTGCGGGCACCGGGGCGAACCGAGGCCTCTCCCAGCGCAGCGGCACTCGCCGCCCACAGCTGCTGGGGACGCCGCCGTCCACGTGTCCGCACAGGATGTAAAACACAACGCCAGCAGCGCGACCCAAGGTCACGTGTATGGCGTGGAGGAATGACGCCGACGCAGGGAGGGGAACCCGCCCCGATCCCCCGTCATCTGCAAGGATGACGGAGAGGGGAGGGGAGGGGGGAGGGACCCCAACCTGCGTCGCAGCTCCCGGAAACCGAGACAAGGGGGTGACCAAGTGACATGGACCTCCAGTGGGGGGCACACTACAAAACTGCATCAAAGGGAAAAAGCTGGAACAGAATACAAAAAATATATTGCTGTAAAAATGGAAATAAAACCACCCATACAACAATGCATGCACCTCAAAGAAGGAAAAATGACAGGAACACGTGCCATAATAGACAACCCCCAATAGGAGGCCAACGGTTCAGGGCAAGTGTCCTGTGGACGAATGTCCATGTGAGTGAACTGGTCCAAGGTCTCAAAGCACACCTCCATCCCTTGTAGTCCTCACCTGGTTGCCGCCACACACGCTTGTCACCATCTGAACCAAATAAGTTTATTTTGGTCTCATCGGACCACAGGACATGTTTCCAGTAATCCATGTTCTTAGTCTGCTTGTTTTCGGCAAACTGTTTGCAGGCTTTCTTGTGCATCATCTTTAGAAGAGGCTTCCTTCTGGGACGACTGCCATGCAGACCAATTTGATGCAGTGTGTGGCGTATGGTCTGAGCATTGACAGGCTGACCCCCCACCCCTTCAACCTCTGCAGCAATGCTGGCAGCACTCATATGTCTATTTCCCAAAGACAACCTCTGGATATGACGCTGAGCACGTGACCTCAACTTCTTTGGTCGACCATGGCGAGGCCTGTTCTGAGTGGAACCTGTCCTGTTAAACCGCTGTATGGTCTTGGCCACCGTGCTGCAGCTCATTTTCAGGGTCTTGGCAATCTTTTTATAGCCTAGGCCATCTTTATGTAGAGCAAAAATTCTTTTTTTCAGATCCTCAGAGAGTTCTTTGCCATGAGGTTCCATGTTGAACTTCCAGTGACCAGTATGAGAGAGTGAGAGCGATAACACCAAATTTAACACACCTGCTTCCCATTCACACCTGAGACCTTGTAACACTAATGAGTCCCATGACCCCGGGGAGGGAAAATGGCTAATTGGGCCCAATTTGGACATTTTTACTTAGGGGTGTACTCACTTTTGTTGCCAGCGGTTTAGACATTAATGGCTGTGTGTTGAGTTATTTTGAGGGGACAGCAAATTTACACCATTATACAAGCTGTACACTCACTACTTTACATTGTAGCAAAGTGTCATTTCGTCAGTGTTGTCACATGAAAAGATAAAATAAAATATTTACAAAGATGTGAGGGGTGTACTTACTTTTGTGAGATACTGTATATACTTTTTACCCGAGTATAATAAAGTCTATATTATTTTAGTCAATTTTGTCTCCACTCCGTTATAGTCCATCATTATAGGATACTGGAGATTATCTCCAGTTTATACCTATGTTTTCTATGTATTGATTTGGATGAGGCCCAAAAAGTCTCTCTTATTGGATAAATATTTGGGTGTGGTCTTGTGACGCTCTCTTTGCCCTTGGTTCCTGCCTGGTGGAGGAGGTCTCATCCTTGGCCTGCTGCCCAGGGGGAGTACCCATGTGCTCATAAGACAAGGGCCTAGGTTCACACTGCCCTGATGGATGTGGTCTTCTTAGAGTGGAGTGGACCTGTGCCCAGGAAAATGAAGGGTTAATGTGTGGGTGTGGCGCTGTCCTAGGTCTTAGGAATACCTTGTGAATCGTATGTAACCAAATTACCATGTGAATAGACAAAATCGCATGTAAAGTTACATATAAACAAAATCGCATATAGCAAATTAAACAAAGTGACCCACTGTGAGTTGATGGGGGGGGGGGAGGGTCAAATCAAAGGAAGTGTCTGATTCTAAACATCAAAAAGTGGCTATGCTAGCGAAAAGTTATTCCAACCACATAAAATAATTGATATAAAAAGTCTTTATCAAACATGAGAAATGCTGAATAAATTGCATAGATTAAATAGTGACTGGTGCTCGGTGCAGCTTAGGTGAAAATCTTGACATCTCTGTAAATCTAGGCAGGTGTCTATATTAATCTTGGTGACCAGGTGCTTGTGTCTTGTGATCATGCGGACACTCACCAGCTTCTTTAACCCCTGCGGGGGTGATACGAAGTCACAGTGTATGCCACTGTGCGGCAATCCACAGGCAGTTTCTGGGTCACGGTGACGTTTTAGGCATAGGAGAAGAAAGAGGAGATTCCATAGTGTAAAACCATAAAACACTCTTTATTGAACGCAGATGACAGAGTGGTACTCACAATTAAGCAGTTTATAGTAGGCAACCAAATGTCATCAAACAGGAGAGCGTCAGGTTTGAAATGGTGATCTTCTGGGAGATGATGCAAAGGCGTCAAATAGGCCACGCCCTACGTGTTTCGTCATAGGGACGTCTACGGGAGCGTGCCCCCTTGCGTCACCTCCCCTCCTTTTATACTGTGCGATATGCTATAAAAGGAGGGGAGGTGACGCAAGGGGGCACGCTCCCGTAGACGTCCCTATGATGAAACGCGTAGGGCGTGGCCTATTTGACGCCTTTGCATCATCTCCCAGAGGATCACCACTTCAAACCTGACGCTCTCCTGTTTGATGACATTTGGTTGCCTACTATAAACTGCTTAATTGTGAGTACCACTCTGTCATCTGCGTTCAATAAAGGCTCGGTTCACACTAGGACGACTTGACAAGTAGCGTCCCGTTCTGTACAATGGAACCGTTCTAAGGGGAGCGACGCAAGTCGCTCCGACTTAGAAAAAGGTTCCTGTACTACTTTGGGGGCGACTTGGGGCGACTTGCATAGACTTCATACAGAAGTCGTTTTGCAAGTCACCCAGGCAGTCGTGTGCAGGTCGCCTCACCGAGTCGTGCCGCCCCTAGTGTGAACCGAGCCTAAGAGTGTTTTATGGTTTTACACTATGGAATCTCCTCTTTCTTTTCCTATGCCTAAAACGTCACCGTGACCCAGAAACTGCCTGTGGATTGCCGCACAGTGGCATACACTGTGACTTCGTATCACCCCCGCAGGGGTTAAAGAAGCTGGTGAGTGTCCGCATGATCACAAGACACGAGCACCTGGTCACCAAGATTAATATAGACACCTGCCTAGATTTACAGAGATGTCAAGATTTTCACCTAAGCTGCACCGAGCACCAGTCACTATTTAATCTATGCAATTTATTCAGCATTTCTCACGTTTGATAAAGACTTTTTATATCAATTATTTTATGTGGTTGGAATAACTTTTCGCTAGCATAGCCACTTTTTGATGTTTAGAATCAGACACTTCCTTTGATTTGACCCTTCCGCCCCCCCCCCCCCCCCCCCCATCAACTCACAGTGGGTCACTTTATTTAATTTGCTATATGCGATTTTGTTTATATGTAATTTTACATGCGATTTTGTCTATTCACATGGTAATTTGGTTACATACGATTCACAAGGTATTCCTAAGACCTAGGACAGCGCCACACCCACACATTAACCCTTCATTTACCTTTTGTCTTTTCCATCTTGGTGGAAATTACATCTGTGGAGGCAGCAGTCCTTTATGAGATTTTTCCACTTAATCTTCTGTTCCGTTGCGCAGATACACCACTCATATTTCATTACTGTGCCCAGGAAAGGAACGCCATGGAGAACCTTTGGCTGGAGGTGCTTAAGAACCTGAAGGATAGCAGGCACCTTGTCTGAAGTGCAGTGACTTACTTGAGAGTTGGCTGCCCAGGAGCTTAAAGCAGAACTTTACCCCCCCCCCCCCCCCCCCCCCCACCATCACCTTCACATAGCTCACAACTGTCCCTGATTTGGAACAAAGTCCTTCTGTCCCTCTTTCCTCCTCATTTGTCCCTCATTTTGGTCTGATTTTTTTATAGTTGTATATAAAATGCGCTATTTATCTTTTAAAAAGTATTTCACAGTGCTAAACCTTTCATCCAATTTCAAAATTTCTGCATTTGTAGATTTTAAAAGCCAATAAAAAAAACAAAAAACTTGTAGGTTTAATTAATCATTTTTTTGTATAGTTTTCTCTTTAAAGGGGCGTGGCATGGGTGTGTCCTAATGGGTATCCCTCGTTCTCATCTCAAAAAGTTGGGAGGTATGCCTTCATAGCAGTCTGGCCCTGCCCCGTCCCATTAGAAATAAACAATTTCTTTAAATTTATGTGGTGGGAAAATACTTTTTGGGGCCCCCTACCCACACTTCCTTATTTCTGGCCTAGATCCTCTCAACGTGTACAGTACACAAGGCTATGGAAAGGTGTCAGAGACTGCAGACATTGTACAAAAGTTGTCTAAAGACTACGCGCATGCTCGCTTCCTCTGAGCCCAGGTCCTCCTGGACCAGCCTCCAGCCTGTGATTAAGTAGTGAAAGGAGAAGCAATACAGGGACGGGCTCGTCTCACCTCTAGAGCCTAGGGCGAACATGCCAAACTGCGCCCCCCCCCAAGATGTATGAGCACTAAAATTGAGCACTAAAATTGAGCACTAAACTGCATGCTTACAGATTAAGAATAAATTACCCCTCCTCCCAGTACAAATCTGCCCCCTGAATTCCCCCCTCCCAGCACAAATCTTTGCACCCCCCCATCCCCGATTCCATTGGAAGCTCTACTGTATGTAATAGGGTAACAGTGCAGAAGCACAATTGGGAGACAGGGACACCCTATAACAGGAAGTTCCTGAATAAGCATCCTCATGGCAGGATTATTATATTGACAGCTACAGATTTGTAAAATCATTGAAAATGACCTTGATATAGGTTTAGATACTTTTTTCCATGCTCTTTAGGTCATTAATCTTTGTGTATTGCAGACATGCGGGGTCTCCTTTGTTTAATACAGTATATGGGCACATCAAGGTCCGCCGTGATCCTTCTCAGAACAAAAGCGCGGGTTTTATGTCTCCGATGACATTTATTATAGCTTTGAAGTCTGGGCTCCGGGGGCGGCTTTGTTTTCCGTCTATGCGGAGATTACAGGTATCTTTTTTCTTATTAATAGACATTTAGATGATAAAAGCCGGTTCTAACGTAGTCCTCACACTTAAGTATTATAGCCCTTTTATTTGCGCATATTTACAAGCTCTCGCCAACCGCTGCCTCTCTTGCTTTGTCTTCTGAAGGGAAAATATACAGTACAGTGTTTTGTCTATAAACTATCAAAACAATGTATATTGTCTGTAGCAGCCAATCAAATCGCTTCCTTCACCATTGCTAATTGAAGTATTAATTTAGGCTTGGATGACACTTTTTTTGCTGGGGTGCGTTGTGATAATGTTATGGTGCTCATTTTGAATTGGACCCCAAGGGCAATGCACCTCCAACACACATACATTGCAGTGCACCACAGCACACAGTAATGCACTACCATGGTTGTGGGGTGCTGTGTAGCCATAAATAATGCATGTCCATTTTAAATGGTGTATTATTTGAATGAGCTACTTTAATGCAGCAAACTTTAACCCCTTCCCGCCCACGCTATAGCTGAATGACGTAACAGGCGTCCTCCCATGATCACCCACATGCCCACGCGCTGCAGGGGGCGCACTCTGTGACCTTCAGACTCAGCTGAACACAGATCGGGGTAAAGGGCTGTTACGGGAGTCACTTTTGGGCATAGGGTGACTGAGAAAATATATCTTGGATTACTTAAAATGGGACAGTAATTTTTATCCTCAATATCTCCCAGGATATATGTAAAGACTATTCTTGGTTTGTTTGATTCTGAACTCAATGTGTTAGTTGAGAGAGCTGATCACATTGGCCTCTAGAACTGGGTAGGAGCCGGACAGTCTACTCCTACTATAGTTTGTTGCCTACTAGGCTGAGGAGGGGGGGAGATCACTGTTTGCATTGTTGATTGTAATTAGCGCCTGCTATTGTGAGAAGGTGTCCTGTGTTTATGTGAAGCTCGGTGACAACAAGTCTGACCTGTAGTGAAATCCTGATTAATCATACAATGCCCAGGAGGGCACGGAGTCACATTGGCTGCTTTAAGGGGTTAGTTAATTAGTTCATGTTAATTCTGTTTCTGGTTAAAGTTGTATTGTTAGAGTAATATGAGCAGGAGGGGGGACCTCCTCCTCTACTGTATATAAGATTGTATTTTGGTTCTAATAAAAGAGAGTCTGATTCCTATTTGACCCTCTGTACAGAGCCTCGTCTCGTACTTGGGGGGAAGAATTATTCGTATGGGTTTCTTGTTCGGCTGATTGGAGTGTTCGGCTGCCTTTGTGTTCGGAAATGAAATGTCCTAAATGGCATTAACCCCTTTCATACTCGGGGTGTCATTACAAGGGCCAATCACAGTGGCCCTTTACCACATGATCAGCTGTGTCCAATGACAGCTGGTCATGGAAGTTAAAACAAACCTGTTATTGGCTTTTCTTTCCTCACGCTGACAGCTTGAGAAAAGGATGATGGAGCCGATAACCGGCTTGTGTTAAAGCGACATCAGCACTGATAATCAGGGCACTGATTATCAGTGTACTGATTATCAGTGCAGTCTCAACAGGGCCCAAAAGTGCTGCCAATCAGTGCCCACCAGTGCTGCCAATCAGTGCCCACCAGTGTCGCCAATCAGTGCCCATCAGTGTCACCTATCAGTGACCATTAGTGTCACCAATCAGTGCTGCCTTCGCAACCTAGATGGGGTAAGTGCTGAGCTGGATGACCGACACTGCCCGTGCGCGGGGGGGGAGTGAGTTGTGGAGAGCGGGGGGAGGTGGAGCAAGGTGCCGCCGACTGATCCGGGGGGGGATGTTGATAGTTTGCCGCCCCCCCAAATAAAAAACTACCAGCCACTGCTAATTAACACAAGTTCAAAGCTCGACTGTTTGGGCATTTGGACGAACATTACCCATTCAGCGGGAGTCAAACATCATGCATAATAGCGGTATTACTACCACCATTATACTGTAAATAACAACTTCCCGCTGAGTCCTTAACAACCAGTGATATCACAGGCCTATTCACTTACAAGGCTGTGAATTGACAGGATAATATAAAAAAAAAAATACTCAAATCATACCAAGCCCTTTAAGTCTGTCAGGAATTTTAAGAGAAACTCCAAGCAAAAAAAACAAACAAAAATAAAACAGTGCGAGGTTCCCCCAAATTCTATACCAGGATAGATTTTAAAGGGGACCCAACACAAAAATCAAGGGAAAAAAAGAGTGTCATTCTCCAAAAATCCGTACCCGACCCTTCTCTAAGTATGCAGCCTGGTAGGCCACATGGGGGGACCACCTTGCCAAAGCATCTTGTCCCCAGGTTGGTGAGGAAAATGGCATCCTCTCCACTATCTCCTAGCCTGGTGGTTGTGGGGGTCTATCAAAATCTGAACCCTCTTTAAAAATAAGGGGCCCCCAGATACTGCCCTTCCCCCTATGTGAATGAGTGCACTTTACAAAAATGTAAAGTGTGGATAAAAAACACAGACACATCTTGGCAAATCTTGTATTAAAAACCAAAAATGTCCTACAATGTATATCAATCACCAGTGACGTCTTCCTGTAATAGATTCATGTCAGTCCCAATACCATTGTTTGACAACCTCTAGCCTATTAGCCTAAAAAATGTCCATTATTGCTTTTTTAACATTCAGCTTCCATTGACTTCAATGGGGTTTGGATCTGGCACCCAGTTTTTGATAGTGTTCCCCAAACCTGCCCTGAATCAAACCCAGGTACGTTTGGGTCATATAATAAAAACACCACTGAACATTCCCTTTACCCTGAACCCAACCCCCATTCTCACCCTTACATCAAACTTTCTAGCCTAACATTAGCCCTAACACTGAACCCTTTAACCCCACCTTGCCCCTAACACTGAACCCTTTACCCAATCTAACCCTACCCCTAACTAGAGATGTAAAATGTCCAGAATTTGTGAATATTTGGGGAGAAAAAAACATTTTCTGCTGTTTTTTTCTATGAAAAAGTGAAAATTCTTAGAACAAAATGAAGAAAAGATCAGTGTGGAGTAGTTTTGCAAATTGAAAGTCATTTTGTTACACTGGGGACCTGAGATGTGATGTATATAAAAATATTTTGCTTGAAATAAAAGTATAGCTTATTTAGTAAATAAACTAAACACTGAACACAACCCAACCTTTGCCCTAACACTGAACCCTTTAAGCTAATCCAGCCTTACCCATAACACTGAACCCTTTAACCCAACTTAACCTTACCTCTAAACACTAAACCCTTTAAACTAACCCAGCCTTACCTCTAACACTAAACCCTTTAACCCAACCTAACCTTAACCCTAACACTGAACCCTTTAACCCAACCTAACCTTATCCCTAACACTAAACCATTTACCCAACCTAACCTTACCCCTAACTAGAGATGTAAAATTTCCAGAAATGGTGAAGCCATAGGGGAAAAAAAACATTTTCCCCTGTTTTTTTTCTGGAAAAATGGAAATTTTTAGAACAAAATGAAGAAAAGATCAGTGTGGAGTAGTTTTGCAAATTGAAAGTACTTTTGTTACACTGGGGATGTGAAATGTGGTGTATATAAAAGTATTTTGCTTGCAATAAAAGTATAGCTTATTCAGTAAATAAACTAAACGTGCTTTTTAAAATGTTATTTTTATTACAAATGGAATAAAAAGGACTGTATAAGATAGGAACATTTCAACTATTCATGAGAACGGGTAAACCCCCCACAGAATAATGGAAAAGCTTCTTGCCAATATGTATTTTCAGTTACTGACAATGTTGATCCAAAAGCTTATATTACTCTTGCAAGAGCTTGTTGAATGTTCCCCTGATTTCCAGGTGTAATTTTCTCTATAAATGAAGGTATTGTGTATTTTTGGGGAGGCCGTGGTTTGTAACGCTTCCTTACTTGAAGATGCTGCTGGTGAAGAAACACTTTGTGATGATCCAGAAGCAGCAGGAAGAGTATTTCTGGAATGAGAACTCTGGAGGGAAAAACTCCTCCCAATTTCATTACGGTCCCCATCATTTCATTCCATAAAGTATTCTTAGGGCACCTCTGGCATGCCGGGATGGGTTTTGTCATCCTTGAAGCATTTGAAAAAGAATATTTTTTCTCACATTGTTTGCAAATCGCAGCTTTGCTCTCAGCAGAAATTGCACTGTGGAAATGTTTCCAAACTCTAGATGTTGGTCTTACCATTTTACTGGGAGGAGGAAAAGAAAAAACAACTTACTGACCAGACTAGAGGTAAACACTATTCTGTGATCATACCGTCTAACCGTCCCGGATTCCTTGGGACTGTCCGGAGATTTCAAGTAAGTCCCGGTGATCTGGGCTGGAGTACCAGAGCCCAGTGCCAGAACAAGTTCCAGCACTAGGCTCCACTCAGTAGTAGTATACTCAATGGGTGCAATGTGTGCTCTCACACTTCCATTTAATTACACATACTGAAACTTCATTTCTGAACTTACTTGTTTTGGTATCTTTATATGTATGGATTGCATGGGTTGTTATCGACATGTGGTGAAAATTTGATGTCAATAGCACCTTTAGAAATATATTTACCTAGAACAATGCTGACATGTTCAATACTTATTTTACTTGCTGTACTCCTGATCCTTGAACACGTTGCATTACACACCCTGGACTCCTGCACTCTCTATTATGCATCCTAAACCTGACACTGACTGCAGGACCCCCCAACCCCAGTGCTCTGCATTACACACTCCTACACTATATACAAAATACTAAAAATACTATACATTATATACTTACATAAATATTTACAGTGTGTGTATATATATATATATATATATATATATATATATACATATATACATCATATATATATATATATATATATAGTATATATATATATATATATATATATATATATATATATATATATATATATATATAGACTCAGCAAAGTCTTCGTTGTCTCAACAGTTGCTGGTTGCTATGTAGTCCCTGACTATTTTAATGAAGTTCTTCTTTAACCACTTGCCGCCTGCCCTATGCAAAATAATGGCCACAGGGTGGCTCTGTTATCCTGCAGGGTAACCCGCTCGCGAATGCGCGCAGCGCGACAATCGGTAGTGAGGTGTGTGTCGCTCTGACACACCGCATCTCCGATTTAGGTAAAGAAATAGGAGGTTGGGACTTTAAATGAGGTGGGCAAATGAGACCAGAGGGACAATCACAATTGCGTAAAACATTTATTGATACATAATGACAATTGGACACAAATAAATTACAAAAAGGGTAATGATATCCAATCATATAACAATACCATCTTGCCTGTTAAATGGGGAACATAATGAGCAGCCCCCAAATGGTACAGGATAAAACAACTGAGAAAAATTAATTCATAGCAGTAGCATGAGGTCGCAAGATAAACATTGAAAGCTTGTAGATATATGGACCTAATAACGTCTATAATTATTACGGTGCTTGTCGTAAGCCCGACGCGTTTCGTGTATCAAACACTCTTCAGGGGCAATATAGCACCAAAGTCTGAAGGGGAAGAAAAAAAAAAAAAAGGGAACAGTATGATAAAAGACTGGATAAGGTGCAAAAAAATGCACTAAGAGCAAAATAAACATATAAAGGAGACTGGCAGCCACTAAGCCCCCATGGATACTCACATGTTACAGGAATGCGAACTCCAAGAGGTCCGCAAGCAGCTGGCCACCCAATAACTCAGGTCCGGGAGCTGAGGGAGGAGCTTAGAGAAAGGAGCCGGGAGGTAAAGAGGGCCACATACATAGGTGTTCAATGAATGAAAGATCCACACTGGTAACAAGTAAGGTGAAGGTTCTGGGGTAAAAAAAGTAATGTATGTCAAGTATAGCCCCATATAAAGCTGGAGCCCCTAATAGCAGAGAGGTGTATAATAATCTAAGGAATGTCCCCCTTACCTAAGGATGGTATGGAGTAGCCAAACATGTCTGACCCAGTGATGGACGTGTTGTGTAAGAGCAAGCTAAAACAAATGTGCGGGTCCTATCTATACAGCCAATCCCCGCCCCAATCAGAGAGACTCCCCCCAGCATCACGTGGTGCAGACAAAGGCTGGCGGGAAACTCCTACCAGCGCAGCGGCCACCGCCGCTCACAGCTGCTGGAGAAGTCTTTCATTTATTTACTCGATATAGCGATGGAGGTCGGGCTTGTGTCCATCTGGAAGCTCTATTAAGACGGTACTTACCCTACAAGGCATTTGCCCTGAACCCTTAGGTTTTCCCCCCCGTGTTAGGGGGTTTGCTTAAGATCATTACAATAATTTATATTGTTCCCATGTGTGTGTGTTTTTTTTTTTTTTTTTTTTTTTTTCCCGTTTGGTAGTTTCTTTATACTCTTTCCACTCTTTCCAGCCCCCTCCTTCCATTTTGGAGCGATCATGTGGTATGTGTCCCCATAGAGCCTGCTTTTGGTTGGCTGCCTTCTGTTCAGTGTCCAGGAGCTGCGAGGCACATCTGGGATCCCTCCCCTTTCCCCCCTCGTCCGCTATGGCGGGTGCGGGTGTTCGGGGCGGGTTTCCCATTGTGCGTCGGCATCACGCCCCCTCGTCATGCGCGTGACCTCTGCGTGAGCGTCCCGGCGCTGACGTTGTGTGTTCCTTCTCGTGCGGACACGTGGAGGGCGACTTCTCCAGCAGCTGTGAGCGGCGGTGGCCGCTGCGCTGGTAGGAGTTTCCCGCCAGCCTTTGTCTGCACCACGTGATGCTGGGGGGAGTCTCTCTGATTGGGGCGGGGATTGGCTGTATAGATAGGACCCGCACATTTGTTTTAGCTTGCTCTTACACAACACGTCCATCACTGGGTCAGACATGTTTGGCTACTCCATACCATCCTTAGGTAAGGGGGACATTCCTTAGATTATTATACACTTCTCTGCTATTAGGGGCTCCAGCTTTATATGGGGCTATACTTGACATACATTACTCTTTTTACCCCAGAACCTTCACCTTACTTGTTACCAGTGTGGATCTTTCATTCATTGAACACCTATGTATGTGGCCCTCTTTACCTCCCGGCTCCTTTCTCTAAGCTCCTCCCTCAGCTCCCGGACCTGAGTTATTGGGTGGCCAGCTGCTTGCGGACCTCTTGGAGTTCGCATTCCTGTAACATGTGAGTATCCATGGGGGCTTAGTGGCTGCCAGTCTCCTTTATATGTTTATTTTGCTCTTAGTGCATTTTTTTGCACCTTATCCAGTCTTTTATCATACTGTTCCCTTTTTTTTTTTTTCTTCCCCTTCAGACTTTGGTGCTATATTGCCCCTGAAGAGTGTTTGATACACGAAACACTTCGGGCTTACGACAAGCACCGTAATAATTATAGACGTTATTAGGTCCATATATCTACAAGCTTTCAATGTTTATCTTGCGACCTCATGCTACTGCTATGAATTAATTTTTCTCAGTTGTTTTATCCTGTACCATTTGGGGGCTGCTCATTATGTTCCCCATTTAACAGGCAAGATGGTATTGTTATATGATTGGATATCATTACCCTTTTTGTAATTTATTTGTGTCCAATTGTCATTATGTATCAATAAATGTTTTACGCAATTGTGATTGTCCCTCTGGTCTCATTTGCCCACCTCATTTAAAGTCCCAACCTCCTATTTCTTTATACGCACAGGGATGGAGACTTAGTGTCTCATCTAAAGTCCCAATCTTTATTATTTTTATCCTATTTATCCGATTTAGGTAAAGAGCCTATGACATAAGCTCTTTACCATGTGATCAGCTGTGTCCAATCACAGCTGGTCACATTGTAACCAGGAAGTGCCGTTTATTGGCTTTTCCGCTATTCACACTGACAAGGCACGAGTAGAGGAGAGCCGAACAGCAGCTCTCCAGACAGGGAGGGGTCTACGCTGATAATCAGCACATTGATTATCTGTGCAGACCCATCAAGGATGCCAACCTGTGCCCACCAGGGATGCCAACCAGTGCCCATCAAGGATGCCAATCAATGCTTATCAGTAATGCCTGTCAGTGCCTCCTCATCAGTGCCCATCAGTGCCGCTTATTAGTGCAGCCTATCATTGCCCATCAATGCCGCCTATGAGTGCCCATCAGTGCCACCTATCAGTGTCCATCAGTGCTGCATATTAGTGCCTCATCATCAATGCCACCTCCTCAGTGCCGCCTCATCAGTGCCCATCAGTGCCGCCTCATCAGTGCTCATCAGTGAAGGAGAAAACTTACTTATTTACAAAATTTTATAACAGAAGCGAAGAAAAACTTATTTTTTTTCAAAATTTTCAGTCTTTTATTATTATTTTCAGCAAATAATAAAAAAAGCAGAGGTGATCAAATACCACCAAAATAAAGCTCAATTTGTGGAAACAAATGATAGAAATTTCATACGGGTACAGTGTAGTGCGACAGCGCTGAAAGCTGAAAATTGGTCTGGGCAGGAAGGGGGTGAAAGTGCCAAGTATTGAAGTGGTTAAGGTAGGCTCAGACAAAGCATTCAAAGCATATTTTATAGATACCAAGAAGCCTTTGTTTAAGCACACCCCTTAAGCCCCTCCCACTGTCAAGACTTTGGCCACACTCACATTTTTGTAGCGGCACCCTATGCACGCTGCAGCTCACATCCTCCCTCAATTGTCCCTCATTCTGAAGTTCAAACATTGGGAGGTATGCTGTGATGGTGGAGAACAATAATTGGATTAATTTAAAGGTTATAAAGATAAACCAGTTTGTTAGACAAATTTACCCTCCTACCTGTCAATTAAGGCCTGAGAGGACAGAAAATCATTTACTGTATCTCAACAATCACCCAACTGTAGGAGGTACAAGATGGAGCCCACAAGCAAACTAAACTGGACCTATTCCTCTCTAGTGCCCCTAAAGGCAGAAATGCATATTTTTCTTGGTTAAGAACTGCATTGAAAAGTACAGTGTTACTTGAATTGTGTTCCAGGATTTGCTTGCTTGTTTTTCCTAATTTTTCTGTTTTTTTTCAGGCCTCCCCATCTCTACCCCTAAACCCTTTAACCCAACCCAACCTTACCCCTAACACTAAACCCTTTAACCCAACCCAACCTTACCCCTAACACTGAACCCTTTAACCCAACCCACCCTTACCCCTAACACTAAACCATTTAACCAAACCCAGGCTTATCCCTAACACTGAACCCTTTACCCAACCTAACCTTATCCCTAGCACTGAACGCTTTAAGTCAAACTAACCTTACCCCAACACTGAACCATTTATCCAACCCAACCTTACCCCTAACACTAAACCCTTTAACCCATCCTAACCTTACCCCTAACACTGAACCCTTTAACCCAACCTAATCTTACCCCTAACACTGAACCATTTAACCCAACCCAACCTTAGCCCTAACACTGAACCATTTAACTCAACCTAACCTTACCCCTAACACTGAACCCTTTAACCCAACCCAACTTTACCCCAACCATTATATCATCCTGAGCCATACTCTTACTAGCCCTATCACATTATTACAACAAGCACTGATATCATATTGAAAGCTATTTAGGCAAAAAAAAAAAAAAAAAAAATCTCTGCTGAAATTTTTGTGCTGAATACTGAAAATCCCTCAAAGAATGTCAAATCTCCTTCCATAGAAGATCTGGAGGAGAATGGGATTGCTGAGAATCTGGTCCATTTACGAAGCATGCATAATGTTCCTCCTCAGTATCATTGTTGGACAAATCCTCTCATTCCACCATTTGTGCCGTTTAATAAAGCAGATGGGGGCTCTTTGTCCCGCCGCAATAGGACACCTATAGAATTTCATACAGTCTTCGGAGTTCCTGGCCGCGCGGCACTGGATCCTCCTCACAAAGGCTTTTATACTCGTCTGCATTGGCAGCTATTTCACGTTATCCATTGCTATACCTCGCATTCCGGTGGCTTACATCTTTGTGGAATTCCGCACTGTTTTCTGTTTGGAGGACGGAATGTTACAATGCTGCAAAGAAGAAAGCTCCAGAACAACAGAACAATCTGGATGAGCACAAAAGATGCAAAATTACTCAAACACCACCCCCCCCATCCTTTACATAAAGCTCTAAGTAGTCATTGGGTTTAACCCCTCCCTGCCAGCTGTATGCATATATGCAGCAGCACGGAGGTGGGCTTTAACATGAGCTGCCATACATGTGCACACAGCTGCCATCCAAGTCCTGTGCTGGGAGCATGCCTACTTGTGACTGTGACTACACTGTCGCTGACAGCTTCCAGTCACTGTTTAGATTGGAGGCTCCCAATCCCGTGAGCACTGTGCCAGCCAATCACAGTGTTCACATGACCGAGAAGCCCATGTAATGTCTCCAGCTGGTTCCTGCTGAATTCTTTGGATTAGCCTATTTAGCTCCTAAAGGCCATTTTCCATTGACTCCCCCCACTCACCCACGCTTGCGTATTTTGTTTATTTTTAATAAATGTTTCCTGAAGTCTTCAGACTGGACACTTGACACGCAAAGTCCCCTTCATTGGAGCAGTCCTCAATAAAAGAGTGAGTGGTGCTTACAGTGTAAACGCCACCTTTGTTCAGGCATCATCCAGAGTCACCATCTACTTCCTGGACTGAGATGCCGGCTCAGAGAGGACACAATCAGGTAAATTCTGTGCAGTTCTTGGTTGTGTTTATAAATGTCTGACATGGATCAGCCCCTGCTGCAGCCTCCCCTTGTGACATGCTACAAATTTACATGCACATGACCAGTGTAGATCAGAGGTCCCCAACTTTCTTTTTAAATGCCCGACCATAAGTACTCACCCCCACCCCTTCTCATTACCTAGATTAACGAGACCAGACGTGAAATGGAGTACAAATGGCCATAGCAGCCTTTTTATTAACCAAAAAACACTTAAATAACATTCTTTACATCAACATCTAAAACCAAAATAAACAGTCCTCAGGCCTGTTGGTCTATGACGGCAACCCCAACATTCCAAAACATGTTCCACTGCGGGCCTTTACCATGTTAAGGTCTCCAGCCGTGAACACCAGCTCGGAGACAACCCCACTACCCGCAGTGCAACCAGTACCCTATTTCAGCTAAACCATGTTTACTGGAATCCACCAGAGGGGCACATACCACCAATGAGTCCCCCACACTTCCATCTCGTAAGTAATTTCTTACACCGTCACAGACCAATCTAGCTGCACCACCCGTAAGGGTGATACCTTACCCTCAAGGGCCCCTCCACACCCTCAAGGCACGTTGAATCCCATCCTGCAACCCCAGGGACCACAGATTTATCCCCACCAACGATAGATGGACTCCATCCCCCCTTAGGTACATCCTGGTATCAGATTCTAATTCCCTATGGCGAATGACCATGCCCCCATTTCGCATAAAAAATCGGCCCACCACTTTATTGACTTTAATCCGAGTCTTGTTGAGTCTTGTAACCGACCTCGCCATGCGCCACCATGTCGGACCACAAGACCAGCATATCGGGGAAGGCCGTATGGAGCCACAGGAAATCTAACTTGACGTCCATAATAAGCTCCCTACTGGAACTAATCCCCAGTTCATTCCCTCCAACATGGAGCACTATAATGTCGGGTGACTTGTCAAGGCGCGCAAAATGATGTACCTCCGTCACCACCCTGTTCCACATCATCCCTGGTATGCCTAGCCAGTGAATCCATGCCTCCCTCCTGTAAATACCTAGCTGTCTGCCATCCGGCCTAGCATCAGCTCACCTGGCCCCCCAAAATACGTATGAGTGGCCCAAAATCCAGATGAGGCAAGTCTGCACTCCATCTGAAAGAAAAGAACGAGAACCACAGGATAACACCAAAACACCATTAATACTCACCCACAATCAAGAACCACCGCGACCCTTCCTTTATTGGGTACCACCCCCCATGATCGGCTAACAAATGCGAGCGAATGTAGGTACAAAATCTCCTTGAGTGACACCTACCAATTCTCCTTACAGACGCCTCATCCAGCCCACACCGTTGCCCCCCGATACGGAAGGAGTGCGAAGCATATTGTTTTTCTTCCAACCCTGCTGCCCGTAGACTCTTCCTGAATATGGCAATGAACTGAAACTTGGACAACAGCGACCCATCCCCGTGTAACAGAAAGGGCCCTGCCACGCCCAGGCGCACATTCAAAAATTCCTGTACAACCCCCACCGGACACACCATGGAAACCAGTTGAAACAGCTGTACCCATGCGCCCTTGCCCGTCTGATCTGTCTTTGACTTGCATAGCAAAACCTGCACCCTGTCCTTCTCCCAAATCACATCCCTCGCCAAGATTCCCCCCCCGGAACCTTCCTAGAAGCACTGACCAGCTCGCTGATCCGGAACGCCCCAAAAAATGGCAAGGAAAAAGCCGCTTTAAACAAGGATACCTCATATCTGGAAGTACAGATGGTGCCCAGCGTCTTCACAAAAATGGCCTGCAAGATAGCAAAGGACACGGCCGCCTAGCATCCTTGCGTGTATGCAACTTGCATCGTTAACAGAACCTCCCTTCGGGAAGGATAGGTGATGGATCAGTTGGAACTTGTTTGGTTCCTTCTTAGGCACCACCCCAAGTGGCGAGACCACTAGGTCTGGAAGCGGCTTCACTGCAAAAGGCCCACCCATGCAACCCAGTGCCACCTCCTTAGCCAATTTTTCAGATACCACCCCAGGATGCTGCAACGCCAAACGCAAATTCAGCCCCAATAGGCGGCACAGCCGCCAAGGAACATGGGATGCGAAAACCTTCCAAGGATTCCTCCCTCAACAGGTGCGCAGCATCCTGGTCAGGATATCTACTTAGAATAGGATGCATCCTTTCCCCCCTCACCGTAGTCATTCCCCTTGTTTGCAAAATCTCCGGCATGGTCCTTGCCTTTTTTAAAGCAGCGGGACACGGGATGAGAATCTCCACAACCCGAGCACTCATGTTTACATGATCCCCCAAACTTACATGATCCCTCGTTGTATTGCCAGCATATGCCCCACATGAGCCGCATCCAGAGGCTAATGTCCTTGTGGTCCCATCGAAAGAGACGGCCGGATTGCCCGATGCTGCCGAAACTGGCATAACGTAGCCAAGCAATTCTACCATAGACTCTGTGAGCTTCGCCGATGGCATCCATGTAGCAAAAGAGTGCAGAACACTGTTCTGGATTCTTATCCCCGATGATGCTCGCCATAATGGCAAACGCTTGCAGCCAATTGGCGAAAGTCCACGGAATCAATCGATACCGCCTCTTCTTCTAGTCCTTTTTTTTAGTGTCATCAGGCATGAGCCTGTGCAGGTTAAACTTCTCTAAGGGCGTTAAGGAAAAAGTCTCCACATACTCACTCTTGCAAATCTTCTCTCAGACTTCCTGTTTTAAATGCGTCCCCAATGGACCCTCAAAGCATACATAAACGTTGCATTTTGCCACGTCAGCTTACCGCACTGCATCCGTTTTCCTGAGACCTCCTGCGCTGCTCCCGTCTTCTCAGGCACCACACTAGCTGCACCTAATGCCAGAAGTGACACAGAAATCCCTGTAGCTACCGGGGCTACCCCCGAGACCGAACAGGGAGGAGTGGGCACTGCACTGGACCCCGGAGTAGCCCCATCTAACACTGACCCTCCACTTCCCCCGAGACCGAAGGGGGAGGAGTGGGCACCGCACTGGACCCCAGACTAGCCCCATCTAACACTGACCCTCCACTCAGCTGGACCCAAGGTGACACCTGCGGGGACTGTAACCCTGTTCCCCCCGCAAAACGCTGCACAAGATCCTGCAGTCCTCCCAGCAAATTGCGCAGCTGCGCATCTGTACCGGAAGTGGCGGGTGTATTACCTGCCCCTTGCGGGCCATCCGCTGAGCGCCCAGCCTGCGGTGTGGTCCTGACATCCACCGAATCCCCCCATCCCTCACAGCCAACAACCCACCCAATGTACCATTGAAAGAGGTAGTAGATAAAGAGGCAGACTTACTGAGCTGACCAGGGGAGACCCCAAAAGCCGCCGCTCCCGAATCCACCGGTGCCGGCTGGTTCTGCGATTCTTCCTCCTCAGAGCATGACAGCTCTCCCTCACTCTCCTGGAAGCTGCTGCTCCTCCACTCTTAGCACCCCAGGTGCTATGGCCTGGATGCCAAGGACCCGTGCCGGTGTTGGCCCCTCCTCGCAGCACCAGATCCGCCCCTGCACGGCTTTTGTGTTGTTCCGGGCTTCCGTTGCCCCCGCAAACTGCCGGTGCTCTCCTGTAGCTTCTACCCCTTCCACCTCCTACAGGGGGAACTGGCCTGGTGTTGGAGCCGCAGGCCACTTCTGGTGATGGCCGTGGCTGATCATCTCCCTCGCAGGGCCCCCCCTCGCTGCTGCATCAGAGGGGGTGGAGTCCACTGGCTCCCGACAGTGATGCTGAGTGGGCGGGGCGGAGTTTAACGTGACCCGCCGCCTCGCTCGTAGAGTTCTGCCTCCGACAAGGATTCCATCCAAGAGATCCACCTGCTGCAGCCGATGGTGGCCCAGCAGGTGTGCCTGACGGGTCCCACACGGGGCTCCTGACCTGGCGCAAAGCTCGGGGGGATGTACCCGGGGAACAGCGCTCCGGAGGCCGAGACCTCCGCGCGTGTGGGAGTTCCCGCGCCCCCGCCCTTGATGCCTGATCCTCTATCAGGGACGCTACCTGACTAAGTAGCCACTCCGGTCCCCTTGTGGCGGCAGACGCCCACAGCTGGGCCAAAATCCTGTCCACCTCAGCCATAGCTGTTGATTTTTTAGCAGCGTGTGAAACTGCCTGCTTCTTCACCTGCTGACCCTCCACTAATGCCCGAGAGCCCCGACTCCCCCTTAAGTAAACTACCAGACACCTCCTTTTCCTGCTTTTCTCAGCCAATCCTCTCTCCTTCCTGCTTCTACAACTTTAACTTCCTTAACCCATTCATTGCCTCCCCTTCTCACTCTGTCATGCTGGCCCGTCACTATTTCCATTACATTCTTATCGCTCCGGGCCTCACTTTCTGATCACTGGGGGAGGGGAGACCGTGGAAATGCTTCCTCCTGTCTGCAGCAGGCTGACTGAGTGTAACCTAGTCCCACAGAACACAAAGCGTTCACACAGATAATTTGTATCCAGATTGAGATTCCGCGCTCATTGTTAACCAGAGTTGGAGTCGGAGCTCTTTTTTCAGTTTAATGCCTTGCAGGCATTTGAAATAACAACTGAAATGTTGAAGTTTCTTCAGTGTAATCCGCACTTTATGATATTTTCCTGACACTGTTGCTGTCACTCTCAGGTTATCACAGCTTCCAACTCCCTTCCATCACTGTCTCTAACACACACTCTCTCTCTCTTCTCTCCCCCTCTCCTTGTCTCTCCCCCTCTCTCGTCCTCTCCCCTTCACTCTCTCCTCTCTCTGTCTCCCCTTTCCTCTTTTCTCTCTTTCTCCTCCTCTCTCCCTCTCCTCATCTCTCGTCTCTTCTTGTCTCTCTCTCTTTTCCTTTCTCCTCTTTCCTCTCTCTCCTCTTCTTTCCTCTCTCTCCTCTTCTTTCCCCCTCTCTCCTGTCATGTCCCACTCTCTCCCCTCTTATTTCCCCCTTTCTCCTCTTATTCCCCCCCTCCTCTTCGTTCCCCCTCTCTCCTCTTATTTCCCCCTCTCTCCTCTTATTCCCCCCCATCCTCTTCTTTCCCCCTCTCTCCTCTCATGTCCCTCTCTCTCCCCTCTTATTTCCCCCTTTCTCCTTTTATTCCCCCCCTCCTCTTCTTTCCCCCTCTCTCCTAATCGTTCCCCCTCTCTCCTCTTCTTTCACCCTCTCTCCTCTTCTCTCTTGCTCTCTCCTCTTCTCTCCCTCTCTATCCTCTTCTCTCTCTCTCTCTTCTTCTCACTCTTCCTCTTTCTCCTCTTCTCCCTCTCACTCTCTCCTCTTCTCTCCCTTTCTCTCTTTTGCTCTCTCCTCTTCTCTCACTCTCCTCTTCTCTCTCTTTTGCTCTCTCCTCTTCTCTCACTCTCCTCTTCTCTCTCTTCTTGTCTCTCTTGCTTTCTCCTCTTCTCTCTTTTCACACTCTCCTCTTCTCCTTCTTTCTCTCTCCTCTTATCCTTCTTTCTCTCCTCTCCCCCTTCTTTCTCACCCCCTCTTCTTTTCTGATCTTGATGTTATTCTTCAGATGAAACACCGATCTGATTCTGAGGACCTGTCAGAGTTCTACATCTGGTGACCCAGATATGACAAGGATGGAAAGACACTAATGAAATACACTAAAAAGTTAAGGAACCTGTTTGCAGGGATGGGGGGAGTGTTAAGTCATCTCAAATTCTAAAAATACTTACAAGCTCAGTGTCATGCTGATCCAACAGCTTCAATCACTCAGGATGAGAATGCAGGTCAGGAGATCTCACGACTCTGGGGGTCCTTCCACACTATACTGCATATAGACTCCACTGACAGGCGCAGTAATGTGCATTTTTATGGGGGTTGCATTCTTTTTATACGCAGTAATGTGTGTTGCAGTGTGAAGGAGGCCCATTGAGAACCATTGTGTACGTTGTAATCTAGCAGTGACCTGTGGTCATCCAGTGCAGAAATATGCCGGTCACTGGGCATGGTGTGAACGAGCCCGACTCTCATCATCTGTGTGTTGGGACAGCGTTCATTCCAGAGACAGCCAGGCAGCCGGTATTTTCAGAAGAAGTCAGCAATGGCAGGCTCTGTATTTCATCTATCTATCTATCAATCTATCTATCTATCTCATCCATCTATCTATCTATCTCATCCATCTATCTATCTATCTATCTATCTATCTATCTATCTATCTATCTATCTATCTATCTATCTATCTATCTATCCATCCTTCTTTCTTTCTTTCTTTCTTTCTTTCTTTCTTTCTTTCTTTCTTTCTTTCTTTTTCTCTCTCTCTCTCTTTCTTTCTTTCTTTCTTTCTTTCTTTCTTTCTTTCTTTCTTTCTTTCTTTCTTTCTTTCTTTCTTTCTTTCTTTCTTTCTTTCTTTTTCTCTCTCTCTCTCTCTCTCTCTCTCTCTCTCTCTCTCTCTTTCTTTCTTTCTTTCTTTCTTTCTTTCTTTCTTTCTATCTATCTATCTTATGTGTCTGTCTATCTATCTATCTAAAACTATAAAAAGGTTGGCGCTAACTCAAATCAAAATATATAAAAAAAACACCATACAAATACATTTAGTGCATATTAGATATCAACACAAAGCAGTACTAATTAGGCAAAATATAAGAGAATCCTCAATTGAAAAAATGCAAACACCAAAGAAAAAGTCTGTGTAGTGACATGTGCTCTTAGTTACCCGTGCTCCACCATCGATCGTGTGGGAGAAATACAGACTCACCAGATAACTAAATAAAGGAGGTTGCATATGCTCAAATCCTTTTGTAGGTGTAATACATCAGAGAGAAATGATCTTTCATTTAGACACTATTCCCTTGGTGTGTCCTTTAAGCTCGAATGGCAGTAAAGCTCAGTAAAAGCAGAGTGAATGACATAGCGCAATATGCTTTTATATGAACAAGTGCCGAAAATTGTAAAATGCACACTTACATTAAGAGGTGCTAATATACTAGCACCAACATATACAGCATATCTCAGGGACAAAAACACTGATCCTCTACGTCTCGGTGTGTGTTCCACTATAAATCTATCTATCTATCTATCTATCTATCTATCTATCTATCTATCTATCTATCTATCTATCTATCTATCTATCTATCTATCTATCTATCTATCTATCTATCTATCTATCTATCTATCTATCTATCTATCTATCTATTTATCTATCTATCTCTCCCATATATCAATCAATCTATCTACTCCATAATTATCTATCTATTATCTTATCTATCTTGAAATGTTATCATTTTTTCCTCTAGATATTTTCTTGCAGATTTCAGATCAGATCTGGTCTTGAAAACATGAAGCTGAAAAGCAGATTTTTGTCTGGGGGTAATTTGGCCCAAATATTAAGACATCTGCGGCCCTCATATCAGACAGTCTGTGAACGCCGATTTTTCAGTACAGAAAGCTGCTGTGTTTATTTGCGGAGATGTATGGAAGAAGAGCTCTTATCAGCTACATATCCACATGGCATTTATTCCCAATTATGAGCTACAAAGATGCATGTTCTGTAGGTTACATAACAGTTCACCGTAGACACATACCTGGCTTGCAGTTTGGTAGGTCATTGTGTATCGGTGTCGATACTAAGTATTTGCAGGACTATTGTTACTCGTGCAAATGCGCTGATACTTTCAGGCTCGGTTCTTTCAGCCGTCAGCGGGATTCCCCCACTGACAGCTGAAATGTAAAAAAAAAAAAAAAAGCAATTTACTGGTTGTTAGGGAGTGGGCCACCACATCCTTACCAACTGATGACTATTTCAGCTTTCAGTGGGGTTCCCCTGTGGAAAGCTGAAGTGTAAACAAAGTCCCTGCAAATGCAGCTGTCAAAAAAAAAGCAGCCTGTTTATCAACAACATTGCTCAGTCCTTGAAACGGAAATAAAAGGAAACATTTTATTTGTCTGTTTATTCATCTAAAGATCAAAGGGATACACTTTGATCTGCAGATGAAGTCAGTTTAAAGCAACCTGTCAAGTAAAAAAAAGTTTTTTTTTTTATTAAATGTTCCTCTGTTTAACCCCTTATTAACCCTTAATTTACTCTAATCAGCCTTAATTAACTCCTTATTCTCCTTCTCCGTTTAATTATGATTTTCCTGCTGATTTTTTTGTTCACTTCTATGTTATAAACTATTAATATTTAAAAAAAAAAAAGAAATTGTTTTCGTTTGCTTTGTTCGTTAAAATTTTTTTACACCTTTAAAATATATTTACACGTTTCACATTGAAAAAAGCGCAAAATTAAAAATAAATAAATTTACTTCATTTGTAAATAACTTTTTAGTGCTTTGTACCATTGCTTACAGCTGAAGTGTAAACAGAACAGTTGCTGGTAGGTATCGGTAATTGATATCGGCGAGTACTAAAAAAAAAAGTATCGTACTCGTATTCGCTGTTAAAAAAAATGGTATCAGTGTATCCCTAGTTACCACCATCCCTTTCATGATTTGAGAGTCCCTTGTCTATGTATGCAAACTCCTATCAGGGCACAGGTCCCCACCCTCTCTCCTACACTTTGTGGGTCCCTTGTCTACTCATACAAACATCTATCAGGGCTCAGGTCATCACCCTCCCTCCCACAGTTTATGGGTCCTATGCTTTCCCATGCAAACTCTTATCAGGGCACAGGTTCCAACCCTCCCTCCCAAACTTTTTGGATCCATTGCCTACCCATGCAAACTCTTATAAGGGCACAGGGCCCTACCTTCTCTCTTAAACTTTTTTGGATCCCTTGCCTACCCATGCAAACTCTTATAAGGGCACAGGGCCCTACTTTCTCTCTTAAACTTTTTTGGATCCCTTGCCTACCCATGCAAACTCCTATAAGGGCACAGGTCCCATCCCTCCCTCCAAAACTTTGTGGGTCCCTTGCCTTACCATGCAAACTCCTATCAGGGAACAGGTCCCCATCCTCTCTCTCAAGCTTTGTGGGTCCCTTGTCTAGCCATGTAAACTCTTATCAGGGCACAGGTCCCAACCCTCCCTCCCAAACTTTGTGGGTCCCTTGCCTTACCATGCAAACTCCTATCAGGGTACAGGTACGCACCCTCTCTCCCAAGCTTTGTTGGGTCCCTTGCTTTCCCATGCAAACTCTTATCAGGGCACAGGTCCCAACCCTTCACCCCACACTTTTGGGTCCCATCTTCAGCCATGCAAACTTCTATCAGAGCTCAGGTCACCACCCTCCCTCCCACACTTTGTGGGTTCCTTGCCTTATCATGCAAACGCCTATCAGGGCACAGGTCCCAACCCTCCCTCCCAAGCTTTGTGGGTCCCTTGCCTTCCCATGCAAACTCTTATCAGGGCACAGGTCCCAACCCTTCACCCCACACTTTTGGGTCCCATCTTCAGCCATGCAAACTTCTACCAGAGCTCAGGTCACCACCCTCCCTCCCACACTTTGTGGGTTCCTTGCCTTATCATGCAAACTCCTATCAGAGCACAGGTCCCAACCCTCCCTCCCACCCAAACTTTGTGGTTCCCCTGCCTTCTCATGCAAACTTCTATCATGGCAAATGTGACCACCCTCCCTCCCACACTTTTGGGTCCCATCTCCAGACATGCAAACTCCTATAAGGGCTCAGGTCTCCACCCTCCCTCCCACACTTTAGGGTCCTGTCATCAGCCATGCAAACTCCTATCAGGAGGGTATAGGTACCTAACCTTCCTCACTGACCAAGTTAGACTAAAATGTAATACTTTTGCTGCTACATGCCTATGGTTACACATCCTTATCACAATGTAATTGTCCAATATATGAACAATACTAAAAAAGGGTCAATGACTGGGGGGCATCTATGAGGCCATGGGCCGTGCCATCATTATATAATGTAATTGCCCATTAGCCCATTTTTTATTTTACTCACGGTTCCACATTCACTTTTAGCAGGTGCACTAAAGTGGAATGTCTCAGCATCTACATTAGAAAAGCAAACACGTCTGCTGAAACATATTTCATTTATTTAGTTGACCTGTCGGGGGGGGGGAGGGGGTTGTTTTATCCTCCAAAAAAAAAATGGTGTTACGCCTTAAGGAAAGAATAAGCTCCTTAAATCCTTGCCAACCCCACTCTTAATAAAAAAAAATCTACTTTTTACCATATGAAAATATAAAAAATTCAGATATTTATTCAGTACATAAAGACAAAAACATGAAAGTAAATTAGTGGAAACATAAAAACAGCTTAGTGTTTCTGGCCCTCTCCATGCCGGAGTAGGAAGATAGCCTTGGGTTTAACACAAACATATTTAGAATTCTCAAACTCTATTAACCTCTCTTCCTGTGGCTGGGCAGCTGGCTTATTAATCTAAAAACTTTTCCTGGCAAATTACTTTTTTCTATATGTCTCCAGAGGGGTCCACCGCAGCAAACCTCGTCCCATACTATAGTTTACGGGACCCACAACAGTTCGCTATATGAATCTGTCCTAAAGTTTTGATTGCATTGGTTTGGTTTCATTTTTTTAAGTATATTGTAAATTCGAACCTTTTTTTTGGACAGTGTAGGCAATGGTTCGGACCTTTTCGAGTTTTTATTTCTGCCTTTGTTCCTTTTAGAGAGATTACCCTTTACTTCCATTCCAAACACAAAACAGGAAGTAAGAGCACATCACTCCAAAGTGAAAGGAAATCCCCACTTAGATGGTTGTCACTGGAACAGATGTCCCCATTGGAAGATTTTCTTTTCTATTCTATTCCTGCTCTGGTGACAACTTTAAAAGTTTGGATTTCCCTATCACTTTCTGTCCACGTGACACTGCTAACCTGGACAATTAAATACTATAAAAGAAAAGGTTTGGGACTTTACATGAAACAATGGCCTAGTAAGGTCATATGCCTCCATCCCTGTCAATATGAAAAAGGGGAGAGAGAAGTGGGACTTTATATGAAGCATGCGGTTGCAAGTAGATAAATAAGTAAATTGATAAACAAATTAATATTTATTGATTTATATACATGTTTGTATATTTCATTGTCTATCAGAATCCAAAAAAAAGTTTTACATAATAATACATAATAATACATAATCCAATAAAATTCTTATATATACATAACTATATTGAAAAGTAATACCTATATGACCTATAGCCTCTCTAATCCCTGTCATTGATAGTAAAAGTAACAGTAGCATATTGTGAGAATATAAAATCCTGTAAAAACATATTCCATAATGAATTCCATAACAAATCTTATCTACACGTGATTTGTATAAAACAGCATCTGGTAGCTCAATGCATTTGATGGCTTAGAGACACTCTTTAGGAGCAAGCACGTGGTATATATCTATAATGAGAAATATGAATTCCTAAATGATCTAACGTAATGAGGCAATAACAACAAGGGAATAGATAAATACATAAAAGGACCCCCTATAACATGTTACTTACAAAGCATCTGTGTGTTGATGGTATGGTACTGGGGCTTGTGAGCCACCCGGGGACATTATTTCCGGGAACTGTGGCCGCGTGTCCATCAACAAACAACCACACAAAGCGGCATTCAAAGTGGATATGTGTCCATAAGTGTAATCCTAATACGTGATAAGGAAAATAAATAAACCAACCATGTGGGACCTCTGTGAAAAATATTATAATATAGATACAAATCCATGGTGTACAAAGTGGCCCATACTCATGCTTAGACTAAAATAGGTATGTAGCTAGTGGCAAGGTAAAGTGTAACAAATGTCTGAGAAGTACAACCTGCAAATAACTGTGTTAGATTTCCTCAGGGGTTCCATCCTATCAGTTTATAAATACCATGAAAATACCCACCAAGAAAATGGAACAGGAGTGGACTCAGTGGAAAGCCATCCTTCACCACAAGAACGTCCAAATTCAGCAACCCCCAGTCCCTCTCACTTTGGGGACCTTCTGCTATTCCCACTTGTATCTTCTGCTATTCCAACTGTATTGTGCCACTTCTCTCTTTTGAAAATTTGCCCTCCATAGGATTCAACGTGTTCAGGAGTGGGCACACTTAGGGAAGAACCTTTCTTTACCACAAGGATGTCCAAACTCTACAACCCCCAGTTCCTTCCACATCGGAGTCCTTCTGCTACTCTCACTTGTATAACAAATATCTCAGAAGTAGAACCCACAAAAAAAGTTCGTTACATTTCCTCAGGGGTACCATCCCCTCAGTTTCTAAATACTGTGGAAACACCCACCAAGAAAGGGGGACTTTAAATATATGTGACTTAATAAGTCCTGGCGCTCAAGTAATGGAAGTGGGTCCACTGAGCTAAGAACCACCCTTCAACACAAAGATGTCCAAACTCTCCTACCTCCAGGCCCTCTCACATTGGGGGCCCTCTGCTATTCCAGGGGACTTTCTGCTATTCCCACGTGTACCTTCTGCTATTACCCAAGGCAGTGTCTCTATACAACCCCCAGTCCCTCTTACACTGGGGACCTTCTGCCATTCCTGGGAGTCTACAGGGGATTCAACTCTCCATGACTCAGTAAAACCTGGTGCCCAAGTAATGGGAGAACCTTCTGCTATTCCCATGGGACTTTTTGCTGATTCCACTTGTACCTTCTGCTATTCCCAAGGCAGTGTCCCACTTATTGTCCTACTTCTCTCTTTTGCAAATTTTCCTTCCATGGGCTTCAACTGTTTATAATTTCTGGTGCCCAAGTAACAAAGTGGGCCACCCTTCACTGCAAGGACATCCTAACTCTACAACCTCCAGTTCCTCCCACATTTGGGACCTTCTGCTATGACCGGGGACCTCCATGGGATTCAACCTTCCATGACTCAGTAGGTCCTGGTGCCCAAGTAATGGAAGTGGGAACACTCAGGGAAGAATCACCCTTCACCACAAGGATGTCAAAAGTCAACAAACCCTTATCCCTCCAACACTGGGGACCTGCTATTCTCACTTGTATAACAAATGTCTCAGGCCCTCCCACGTCGAGAACCTTCTGCTATTCCCATGGGACTTTCTGCTAATCCCACTTGTACCTTCTGCTATTCCTTGGGCATTGTCCCACTTATTGTCCTACCTCTCTCTTTTGCAAATTTTCCTTCCATGGGCTTCATCTGTTTATGACTCAGTAAGTTCTGGTGCCCAAGTAACGGGAGTGGGCCACCCTTCACTACAAGGATATCCAAACTCTACAACCCCAGTCCCTCCCACATTGGAGATCTCTGTGGGATTCAACTTTCCATGACTCAGTAAGTCCTGGTGCCTAGGTAATGGGAGTGGGCCCACTCAGGGAAGAATCACCCTTCACCACAAGGATGTCCAAACTCTACAACCTCCAGGCCCTCCCACATTGAGAACCTTCTGCTATTCCCACTTGTACATTCTGTTATTCCCACTGTTATTTCCATAACAAGTCCCGGGCAAAAAAAAAGAGAGGGCCTGGGCCTAAAAGGGAACTAACACCCCCTTACAAGTCTCATCCTGACCAAAGGGGCAGGTGGGTGGAACTAGGAACTTTGGTACCTTAAGGAGCTTGGCTGACCGTATAATGATCACCGCTGAAACAGTGGCAAAGATTATCCTTTTTTTGGCTTCTGAATGTATTCCCACCTTCAAAGGAATGTCCCACTGCAAGAAAAATAAAAGATAGAACACATAGCAAGACCTGAAAACGCAAGGTACATAATTAGTAAAAGTTGCAGGATAACCGTCCACAAACAAAGTAATTAAAGTCGCTCGAGGATGAACGCACTCTTCCAGAACAGTATATAACCTCAAAGGGCGGCCGCTGAGAGTGTTTCATCAATTTCCTCCATCTTTGCCGCTCCTCGCCTAATAAATAAAAAATCTTTCGTTTCGGAGGCTCGGCGTGAAGTAGATCACGCAGCGCCTGTCCTGTGTTTCAAGGTGCGGCACGCTGAAATGTATTCCTCTTTTTCCAAAAAATATGCGGCGTTCCAAATAAACTCCTAAAAAAAGGTTTTCTTCCCTTTATTCTACAATGTAATAAAGGCAGCCACTGTGCAAATAACCTGTTTACATATTTATCAGAAAATCGAACGTGCCTCCCTGCGCAAACATGTCTTCAGGGGGAGCGGAGAACGTCCTTTCGCTGTTGTCACTTGTAACGCAGATAAATATTTTCACTCCCGCGTCTTTTATTTGGTGGGGGGAGCGCCTGACACGTGTGGATGAGGGAACAGGAGATGTCTGTGAATTCCTAATCACCGGTGCAAGTGAAGGACAGAAGAGAAGACACTTGAGAGACTGGAGGGATTGCAGCACAATAGACGCCAGGGGCCCGTTTCCATTCCTCCGGTCTATCAAAGTGATTGTGAACGATCACCTTGTAAAGCAACCCATTTGGTTAAAAATAGAAATGAAAGGCAAAACATTTTTGTATAGATATAAAACATTATAAATACCTTTTTTCCCTTTTTTGTAAGTGATCACATTCCCTCTGTTCTCAGCTGCATATGAGCTGGGGAAGGAGAAGCAGCAGCACACTGAGCTTCCCAGTGAATGACTGTGCAGCAAGGGCATCAGGATATTCCTGATATGTGGCTGATGTACCATGTACTTGTATGAGAAAGTCCCCTGTTCTCTTTGTTTTGCTTCCTTTAAGTAAAATCCCTTTATTTTTCCAGCTAGTTCCCTTGCTTTTTTATTAAAAACTGCACTAGACAGGAGAGCACAGTGTGGTCAGTTCTCTAGCTATGCTGGGAACTCTGCCTGTTCTCCTCCAATGATCAGACTTGTCCTGACACCCCCCCCCCCTGCTGCTCTCCTCCAATGATCAGACTTGTCCTGACACCCCCCCCCCCCCCCCCCCCCCCGCTGCTCTCCTCCAATGATCAGACTTGTCCTGACACCCCCCCCTTGCTGCTCTCCTCCAATGATCAGACTTGTCCTGACACCCCCCCCCTGCTGCTCTCCTCCAATGATCAGACTTGTCCTGACACCCCCCCCTGCTGCTCTCCTCCAATGATCAGACTTGTCCTGACACGCCCCCTCCCGCTGCACAGCCATTCACTGGGAAGCTTAGTGTGCTGCTGCTTTTCCTCCTCCCCCAGCTCTTATGCAGATGAGTATATATGAAATAGCTCAACTTTAGTGGGGAATTGGAGACATTGCCCACATCCCTAATAATGCATAGAAAAAACAAGACAGAAACCCTCTGGCGGGACTTTGAAAGGCAATGACTCCAAAATTTGTATGTATAGACAATGAATATAAAAAATATAAATTTAATGATACAAAATCTAAAAACATCAATACATGAAAAATTGATATCACAAATATACGAGTTCAATGATATGTTCACATGAAATCATAGAAAACTACTCATTTAACATCACTCTTGTATAAATATACAGGGTGAAACTCTACGCGTTTCAAGGCTGTGCGTCATTCCTCTTCATCAGGAGTAAGTGGCGTAAAGGTTTAGGATATCTACAAATCAAAAAATACAATATATACAAGATATATATATACAGACAGATCCTTGATTAATTTCTCAATTAATTCCTCAATTAAACAGCCAGGCAGGAGCGGACTGATAACTCATGGGGACCCCGGGCAATAGGAGATTATGGGGCCCCCCAGGCAATCAGAGATTATGGGGCCACACAGTATACACACACACAGTATACAATCACACAGTATACACATACATGTACACACAGTATACACAGACAGATGTAAAAAAAAAAACCACAGATTTATACATACTGTCCCTGGTTTTACTGAGGCTGGCAACCCTGATGGGGCCCCCTAGTGGCCCAGGGCCCTCGGGCAGTGCCCGAGTGGCTCAATGGTCAGTCCGCACCTGCAGCCAGGCACCTGATTATAGTTTTATGAACCATGTCTACTAACCAGAAGTGTGAAAGCAGATATCTTGAACATAGGATCGAGGTTGAAGGTTAACAACAACCTACAATGATGACATGGTTCATAAAACTATAATCGGGTGCCTGGCTGCTTAATTGAGGAATTAATTGATAAATTAATCAAGGATCTGTCTGTATATATATCTTGTATTTATTGTATTTTTTTATTTGTTCTAGGCCCGGTTCACATTGATACGACAATCGTTCCGACTTTGGAGCACTTGTCGCATCAGAAGTCAGACCCCATTCAGTGCAATGGAACCTTTCTAGTCGGTGCAACTTGGGTCGCTCCGACTTAGAAAAATGTTCCTGTACTCCTTTTGGTCCGACTTTAGTCCGACTTGCATTGATCTCTGTTAAAGAAGTCGCATGCAAGTCGTGTCAAAGTCGCCAGGATTTACATGATCATGTCATCTCTATACCAGCATCTCAATCCAGGAAGTAGATGGTGACCCTGAATGATGCCTGAACAAAGATGGTGGCATCCTTCTGGAGAGAAAAGCAGACAAAGTCATTGTCAGAGGGAGTACTGTGATTTCTGTGAGAGGTAATAATACCTGGAAGTGTTACACTGACATTACTGCACATGCTGCACTTAACATATCATACTCGGTCCACTTTAGCAGTGCAGACAGATACAGCTTTTGAGGGAAACAAGACAAATGGTTTACTGACTGATCTTCTCGGATCTCCTTAACATTCCTCGATGTTCCTGGAGAAACATGAGACAACTTTCTATACAGTACAGTGAAGATCTCATTAATAATGGCTCCTGTGAATGAAGGGTCATGTGTCCCCTCTTGTGAAGAAACATTAGAAGACTCTCTCACCATCCCTGGGACATTGTAACAATTCTCTTCCTTTATCGTCTCCACCAAATACCAGGACGATCCGCCGCGTTCGGAAAATGATAGGTGATAATTTAGCCGCAGTCACAGAGCGGAATCCATCCGGCTATTCACTACCCTGCACAGGAACGGTAATGAGACTCTCTGAATAGTCCCATTGATTTGACAAATAAGGTCAGGCCAGAGGAAAGCCATGGGTTTCATCTATCTTACCCTGACGTTTCTTCAGCCACCTGTACGGGGAGGAACACCAACCTTTACAAGGCCTGCCAGTTACAGCAAAACTAAAATACTAGTTAATGAAAAGAATGTAAAAGGGATATTGGTGATACACTGTATTACCAAAAGTCTTGGGACACCTGCCTTTACAGGCACATGAAGTTTAGTGGCATCCCAGTCTTAGTCCGTAGGGTTCCATGTGGAGCTGGCCCACCCTTTGCAGCTATAACAACTTCAACTCTTCTGGGAAGGCTGTCCACAAGGTTTAGGAGTGTGTCTATGGGAATGTTTGACCATTCTTCCAGAAGCATATTTGTGAGGCACTGATGTCAGACGAGAAGGCCTGGCTCGCAGTCTCCGCTCTAATTCTTCCTGTGCAGGCCAGTCAAGTTCCTCCACCCCAAACTCACTCATCCATGTCTTTATGGACATTGCTTTGTGCACTGGTCCAAATCATTTGGTGGAGGGGGGATTATGGTGTAGGGTTGTTTTTCAGGGGTTGGGCTTGGCCCCTTGGTTCCAGTGAAGGGACCTCCTTATGCGTCAGCATACCAAAACCTTTTCGAAAATTTCATGCTCCTGACCTCAACCCGATAGAACACCTTTGGGATGAATTAGAGCGGAGACTGCGAGCCAGGCTGTCATGAACGCACTGCTCATAGTTCCGCAGCTAGTCTAAGGCACACAGGATCACAGAGGCAGAATAGGCATCCTCTGCTGCCATCATCTCCAGCCAAGAGAACTCTGCAGGCACTCATACCTCACTGTGCTCCTAGGGTCACTGTCTCAACTCCAGTGACTCTGGAACCAGGGCTATACAAGAGGTCTCCCTCTGCACGTCAGGCTCACCTCCAAGGTATGTGTCACAGGCCTTCTCGTCCAACATCAGTGACTGACCTCACAAATAGTTATAAATATGTAAACAACTTCAAATATCTGAAGTCCATCTATCATCTAGATCAGTCTTTCTCAACCAGTGTTCCTTCAAAGGTCGCTATGGTTGCTTGAGCAGTAAGCAATTTCTGTCTCTCGGATAACTAACCATGGACATCAATTATCTTATTAGCTCTCTGTAGGGTGAGCATTCTTTCCACAGACCAAAACTGCGAGGTACAGTTTTCCCACTGGCCGCCAATGTAAGTAGCATTATTCCCATTGATCAACAATGTAAGGGGCGTTCGACCAACTGACCACCAATGGAAGGTCCATTCTCCCCCCTGACCACCAATGGAAGGTCCGTTCTCCCCACTGACCACCAATATAGTGAGCATTCTACCCACTGATCATCAATGTAAGGGACATTCTTCCCACTGATCATCAATGTGAGGGGCTTTCTACCCACTGACCACCAATGTAAGGGACATTCTTCCCACTGTTCACCAATGTATGGAGTATTCTTCCCATTGATCATCAATGTAAGGGACTTTCTTCCTACTGACCACCAATGTAAGGGACATTCTTCTCACTGACCCGCAATGTAAGGATAGTTTTTCTTACTGGTCACCAATGTAAGGCGCATTCTTCCCACTGATCACCAATGTAAGGAGTATTCTTCCCACGGACTACCAATGTAAGGATCATTCTTATTACTGACCACCAATGTAAGTAGCATTAATCCCATTGACCAACAATGTAACTGACATTCTTTTCACTGACTACCAATTACGGGAACATTCTTCCCTCTGGCCACCAATGTAAGGAGCGTTCCTTTTAGCGACCACCAATGTAAGGGGCATTCTCCCCACTGACCACCAATGTAAGGGGCATTCCCCCCACTAACCACCAATGGAAGAGACATTTTTCCCATTAATAGGTAGATTTATGAATAGGAAATTAATTTGCCTTAAACTGACATTACATATATTTCCTAAATCACAATGACATTCTGTACAACAAGGGAAAACCATTCGGGGATCCATGCCGCGTTGCACTTTCTGAATGGACCCACAGCCTCCTGGGACATGTCACGGGCAGGGGGGCCAAACATCCGCTCCCAGAAAAAAAAAACATCCATAAGTAGAAGAGCAGAGGGAAGGAAGAGGAAAAGTGGAACTTCTTTTTTTAGGTGAAGTTCTGCTTTAAATCCAGAGGTCACCTCACAGGGTAACTGGTAGTGTATTTCCTAAGCATGTGCTTTTTAACCTCTGTTCCCTCGGATTTATGTATCACCAATCACATTCAGACTTCTAAGATGGTGTCAACCTGAATGGAGGACTTAGAACCTCGTTAGTGCCGGCATCTTTTTTATATGTTTTCAGTGTTTGAGTGATAGCATGGAGCTGCAGTGTGGGGGGGGGGGTGTCCAGGAATTCTTCTCCTGCATCTAAAACAGGGGTTCTCATACCAACAGAAGAAGCAAGGTGGCTAGGGGGGCAGATCTGAACCCATCAGCCATGTGCTCCTTGTTTGCATTTCCACCTACGACTAGAGTGTCCCTTCAACTTCACAAAGTCCAAGCGATTCCCTTCTATTTATAGGTGGGTCCTGAGGCTTCCTGCAACATGAAAAGTGACGCCTTGCTGTCCAAGCTTCATTTTATCTGATGCCTCTTGGTGAAACTGCATCTTGATGGACCTTCTACAGATGCCGTTAATGTTCTTTGACTGAAACATCCCCGAGACCAAAATTCCGCAGCTAAGACTTTCCTACAAGCATTAAAGCAGCCCAGACGAGCATGTTGCCTCCATCCCCATCTTCACACATAAATCACTGGGAAGTCACTCTATACAGCCCTAAAAAATATTTCACTCTGAGGACCTAATTACAATGCCGGGCGATTGGTTGCACGTATTATGAGCCGTGTAGGCATTGATTCTCTAGTAGTATGCAGCACTTTATTTATAGCTCTCAGGATTAGGATTACAATGCGCAGATAAAAAACCAGACTAGCACATCGAACCGCAGATATAAAATTCTACAGGGGGCACAAATCAAGATCAGGAAAATATTGTTTATGGGGGTGAGGTAAGGATCTGTGCGCTATTGTTTGCCATGGCTGGACCATCTGCGTTGGCAGTGCAGGTTCACTATAAGGCTTTAAATAGAAGAGTCATTTTTTATTACAATGTTCTGATCCCCAGGGGACAAAGTTCATGTAGTATCATGTCCCATCTTCCTACATGCTGTGGAAGGCTAGCTAGCTACATACACTATATTGCCAAAAGTATTAGGACACCTACGTTTACACACACATGAAATTTAATGGCATCCCAGTCTTAGTCCGTAGGGTTCAATATTGAGTTGGCCCACCCTTTGCAGCTATAATAGCTTCAACTCTTCTGGGAAGGCTGTCCACAAGATTTAGAAGTGTGTCTATGGGAATGTTTGACCATTTTTCCAGAAGCGCATTTATGAGGTCAGGCACTGATGTGGATGAGAAGGCCTGGCTTGCAGTCTCCACTCAATCTCCCTTGGGAGGAAGTTATGATATCTAATTTCCTCCCGTCCCAGGCTCTGTGTCAATAGCACAGAGAAGAGAGGAGAGAAGCCCCCAGCCAGGTATGGCATCATTTCAGTACAACTAATTTCATTTATTTAAACATCCTTCATGATCCTTGTCTCCTTGTACTCCTATCTTATAAGATATTTGGACTTGTTGTTGCTGCCACTGATTATGTCACTTATTTGTATAATGACTAGGGACTTCCTTGTCATTATACAAATAAGTGAAATAACCCTTTGATTTCAATCAGTGGCAGCAAACCCAAGTCCAAATATCTTACAAGATAGGAGTAATCTTATTAATCCAGTGACAAAAGGCTGCACTGATGTCCACTGATGAGGCAGCACTGATGAGGTGTCACTGATAAGCTGCACTGATGGGGCTGCACTAATATGCTGCACTGATGGGCACTAATAGGCTGCACTGATGGCCACTGATAAGGCGGTACTGATGGCCACTGATGAGGCGACAATGATGGGTACTGATAAACTGCACTGATGGGCACTAATGGGGCTGCACTGATAGGGCAGCTCTGATATGCTGCACTAATAGGCACTGATAGGGCTGCACTAACAGCCACAAGGCGGCACTGATAAGCTGCACTGTTGGGGCTGCACTGATATGCTGCACTGATGGGCACTAATAGGCTGCACCGATGGCCACTGATGAGGCGGCACTGATGGCCACTCATAGGGCAGCACTGATAAGCTGCACTGATGGGCACTGATATGCTGCACTGATAGGCTCCACTGGTGGCCCCTGATGAGGCTGCACTGGTGGCCCCTGATGGGGCTGCATTGATGGCCACTGATGAGGCAGCACTGATAAGCTGCACTGATGGGCCTGCATTAATAAGGCAGCATTGATATGATGCACTGATGGGCACTGATATGCTGCACTGATGGGCACTGATATGCTGCACTGATGAGGTTGCACTGGTGGCCTCTGATAAGGCTGCACTGATGGCCACTGATATGGCCACTGATGAGTCCGCACTGATGGCCACTGATGAGGCAGCACTGATGGGCACTGATGAGGCAGCACTGATGGGCACTGATGATGCAGCACTGATGGCCCCTGATGAGGCTGCACTGGTGGTCCCTGATGAGGTTGCACCAATGGCCACTGATGAGGCGGCACTGATAAGCTGCACTGATGGGGCTGCACTGATAAGGCAGCACTGATATGTTGTACTGATATGCTGTGCTGATGGGGCTATTTCTCTATTTTATTTGATGATTATTATCTCTTAAAGTAATAGATACAACATTTGAAATGGTATACAAAACAACAAAATATACAAGTAGACACTTGGTATGCACTTTTAATGTACAGAGAGGATGAGGTGGAGCTCTAAGAGGAAAAGGTGGAGCCGAAAGAGGAAGGGGTGTGGTTTACAGATGACAGGGTGTGTGCTAAACATGAATGGGTGTGGCCTTGACAGGAAGGGTGGGTCATATTTAAATTAAGGGGTGCACGAGTTTAGTCAAGCCTAAGGCAGCACAAAACCTAAATACACCATTAGCCCCAAGAGCTAGATCATGGTGTCTCAACCAGGGTTCCTCCAGAGGTTGCTCGGGGTTCCTTGAGCAATAAACAAACTCTGCCTATCGGATAAGTTCCCACAGATAAGGTTGATCTTTTTAGCTGTCTGTAAGGGGGCAATTCTTCCCAATGACCTCAAGTGTAAGGAACATTCTTCACACTGACCACCACAATAATGTATCATGAGTTGTACATATAGTAATTTTTAAAAGGGGTTCCCTGAGACCGGAAAGTTATTTCAAGGGTTCCTCTGTGTTAGAAAGGTTTAGAAAGGCTGAGCTAGATAAAGGCAAGCGAAGGGCCATATCCTGGCCTATGGGCCGCAGTTTGGAGATCACTGCCCTGGAGCAGTAATAGAGGCTTGTACTGTTTTAGCAATTAATTTAAAAAAAAAAAGTTTAGTTTAAGTGATTTCTTTATTGGCTAACTTTAGTTATTGCAAGATGCAAGTTTTCAGGAAGTCTTTGATCCCTTCTTCAGACTATAAATGATACAAATGTATAAAGGGAGATGTATAAACCCTGAAGAAGGGATCTAAGCTACCCGGAAACGTTGTATCTTTAATAACACAAGTTATCCAATAAAGGATATCACCTAAACTCCAAGTCACTCTAGAGATAAATACACTCCCGAACAAATCCTCCTTATAGACTCTGCAGTTGGGCCTGCGATCTGCCTGCCAATCCCGCCGACAACCTCAAATATTGATTAGTAATCTGCATAGGACCTCTGCCTGCTACATACCTCCCCCCGAGACCTATCCTCACAATCCGCCTTTAATCCACAATGTTATTTTAAGATTTAAGGAATTATTTATTGGCTTGACACATAGAGAACGGTATAATTCTCTTAAGCCATCGGCGGTTTACTCGCTGTGGCCTTTTGAGGCTATCTCACGCGGCGCAATGATTTTTATCTGCCGGTCACAGGATCAAGTTTAAAATGTTAAGCTCAAAGTTTTTCTTTCATAGTCGCTTTTTGATGTGGCGTCGCCGGGATTCCGGGGGCTTGTGAAGTAGAGGAATCATTGAAGAACTGGCACATGTGACATCTCTACGGACCCGCCACAATGCTCCTTAATTAAATAACCAGAAACGAGTAGCAGAATTTAATAATACATATTCTTTGTATAGGGAGCTTTCATCTGGCTGCGTTTTGTTTGGTGGCTCATTGCCGGGAAAGGCACGTTATATATATACAGGAATACAGATAACGCAACATTCTACCTCTAACGTGAACTTTGACATGGGCGCAAAAAGACCAGTTTAAACAAATTTTATTTTGCTGCAGAAATAATAAATTTGCCTTCATTCATTTAAATTAGCCTTAAAAAAAATTGCTTTAAAAAGTTCCCTTTTAACCGCTTCAATACCGGGCATTTTCACCCCCTTCCTGCCCAGGCCAATTTTCAGCGCTGTAACATTTTGAATGACAATTGCGCGGTCATGCAACACTGTACCCAAATTACATTTTTATCATTTTTTTCCCCACAAATAGAGATTTCTTTTGGTGGTATTTGATCACCTCTGCGGTTTTTATTTCTTACGCTATAAACAAAAAAAGAGAGACAATTTTGAATAAAAACCCAATATTTTTTACTTTTTGCTATAATAAATATCCCAAATTAAAAAAAAGTTTAGGCCAATATGTATTCTTGTACATATTTGTGGTAAAAAAAATTTGGAATAAGCATATATTGATTGGTCAATTCGTTATTTACATAAATTAGTTTAGTTAAACTGGAGGTTCACACAAAAATGGAACCTCCGCTTTTCAAACCCCCCCCCCCTCCGGTGTCACATTTGGTACCTTTCAGGGGGAGGGGGGTGCAAATACCTGTATTATACTTCCACTTCCGGGCATAGTCTCCTGCGGGAGTCTACGCCTCTTCCCGTCTCCCCCCCCCCCCCCGCTGTCTGCTGGGAAACACACAGGTCCCAGAAGACCGCAGGGACCATCCGGATTGCGCAGCGCGATTCGCACATGCGCAGTAGGGAACCATGAAATGATGCCTCAAGGCTTCACTTTCTGATTCCCTTACCAAAGATGGCAGTGGCAGCACCCGAGAGCTGAGCGACAGATCAGCTTCGGGTGCCGACATCTCGGGTGCCCTGGACAGGTAAGTGTCTATATTTTAAAAGTCAGCAGCTGCAGTATTTGTACCTGCTGACTTTTAAAGAAAATTTCGACGGACCTCCGCTTTAAATTAGCTTAACTTGTTTTCAAAATTTGTTTCGTTTATTCGAGTTCAAATCGATTCTAATTTTCTAAATTTCAAATAGATTTGAATTCCTTTCTAAATCAAATTTATTCTATTTGAAATTTGAATTTTGAAAGATGGTTACAGTATATCCTTTCTATTTCATTCTTTTCTATTGTTTTTTTTTCTATTCTTTTATTTTATTTTATGTTCTATTATATTCTATTATTTTCTATTCTATTCAAATTCAAATTTATTCTCTTTGAAATTCGAATTTCGGAAGATGGTTATATACTTTATATTCTATTTTATTGCTTTGTTTATTCTATTCTATTATTTCATGTTCTATTCTATTCCTATTGAATTTGTTCTATTCGAATTTGAATGTATTCTATTCAAATTTTAATGTATTCTATTTGGATTCCGGAAGATGGTTATATTCTATTTTATTCTATTCTATTCTTTTCTGTTCCATTCCTTTTTTCTATTCTATTTTATTCTCTTCTGAAATTAAAATTTTATTAGAAAAATTATTCAAATTCGAATTTCGTTTCGTTATTTTGGATTTGTTTAAATTCGTTACTATTGTAATGAAAAATTTGTCCAAATTTTAATTGAAACTAACTGCACATGTCTAGTCATTACTTTGACGTTTAATACCAGGCTTTTGGCTTCAGCTAGATGCCATAACCCCAGGAAATTTTTTTTACAGCCGCCGTTCTTTCAGATAAAAGTCATCTGAGTGGCTCGTTAGCCACTGGATCACTTTTAGAAGTGGTGGGAGGGGTTGCCTGCCCCCCCCCTCCTCCCTTCAGCTGCTTTCCGGTGGTTCTCAGGCTTACCTGGCTCATCGGCAAGTCCGAAAACTGATTCTGCAGTGGCGGCGGCTGGCCATAGAGATAAGCAGATAAAAAATGGCCCCCGCTCATCTTTATAGCCTAGGAGGCCCGGAGTGACATCATGACGTCACTTTCCGTTCTCTTAAGAATTGACTTTTTTTTTTTTTAAGCATCAGATACATTTTTGTTCTGATGCTTTCCATTGTAGAAGAGAGATGGGGGGTCTTGTTGACCCCACATTGCTTCATAAAGAGGACCTGTCATGCCTTAATTCTAGGTCCATAAAGACATGGATGAGTGAGTTTGGGGTGGAGGAACTCGACTGGTCTGCACAGAGTCCTGACCTCAACCCAATAGAACACCTTTGGGATGAATTAGGGCGGAGCCGTCTCGTCCAACATTAGTGCCTGACCTCACAAATGTGCTTCTGGAAGAATGTTCAAACATTCCCATAGACACACTCCTAAACCTTGTGGACAGCCTTCCCAGAAGAGTTGAAGCTGTTATAGCTGCAAAGGGTGGCAACTCAATATTGAACCCTACAGACTAAGGCTGGGATGCCATTAAAGCTTCATGTGTGTGTAAAGTCAGGTGTCCCAATACTTTTGGTAATACGGTGTATATAAACTAGGGCTGACAGTGGAGGAGTCTCCGCTTTAATACAATAACACAGAAGGGAGGATTCCTTCATCCAACTCACTTGCATAGATGTGGGAGTCCTAAAAGTTTTTTCGGATCAGCCCATTTGTTGATTGAAAAAAAAAACAATTCTTCTACACTATGGCAAGACTTAGGGATAGGGTTGAGGTAAACATTATGGTTAGCATTATGGTTAGTGTTATGCCGCATGTACACGGCCGGACTTCCCGACAGAAAAAGTCCGATGGGAGCTTTCGGTCGGACATTCCAACCGTGTGTATGCCCCATCGGACTTTTTCTGTCGGCATTACCGACAGACTCAGATATAGAACATGTTCTAAATCATTCAGTTGGAAATGCCGATGGAGTTTAGCCCGTTCGCAAGTCCGGCCATGTGTACGCAGCATTGGGGTTGGAGTTAGAATTAGGGACAGGATTAGTGTGTAAGGTTAGGGTAACAGTTAGAGTTAGCATTGGGGGCTGGATTAATGATCAGTTTAGAGTTACCATTAGGGTTAGTGTTGGTGTCAGAGTTAGTATTAGGGACAGGATTAGTGGTAAGCTTAGGGTAACCATTGGGGTTAGTGTTAGGTTCAGAGTTAGTATTAGGGACAGGATTAGTGGTAAGGTTGTGGTAACCATTAGGGTTGGTGTTACAGTTAGCATTATGGACAGAATTAGGGCTAAGTTTTGGGTTCTCTATTAGAGTTGACATTAGGGATAGAATTAGGGCTGTGGTTAGGGCTACCTTTAGGGTTAGGGTTAGAGTTAGCATTGGGGCAGGATTAGTGGTAAGATTGGGGTAACTGTTAATGTTAGTGCTAGGGTTATAGCTAGTATTAGGGACAGGGTTAGTTCTAAGTTTAGAGATTTCATTAGGGTTAAAGTTAGGGACAGGGTTGGTGGTACAGTAAGGTAAGAGTTGGAGTTAGGGTTATAATTAGCATTAGGGACAGTATTAGTGGTAAGGTTAGGGTTAACCTTAGCATTAGGAGCAGGGTTAATGATACGTTTGGGGTTACCATTAGGGTTAGTGTTAGGTTCAGAATTAGCATTAGGGCAAGGATTAGTGGTAAAGTTAGGGTAACCATTAGGGTTAGTGTTACAGTTTGCCTTAGAAGTAGAATTAGGGCTATGTTTGGGGTTGCCATTAGGATTAGAGTTAGTATCAGGGCAGGGTTGGTGTTAAGATTAGGGTAACTCTAATGCCGTGTACACACCGGCGGACTTTTCGGCATCAAAGGTCCAATGGTCTTTCAAATGGAATGTCGGCGGACTTTTGACGGACTTTTGATGGACTTTCGAACGAACGGACTTGCCTACACACGATCACACCAAAGTCCGACGGATTCGTATGTGATGACGTACGACCGGACTAAAATAAGGAAGTTGATAGCCGGTAGCCAATAGCTGCCCTAGCGTCGGTTTTCGACCGTCGGACTAGCATACAGACGAGTGGATTTTTCGACCGGACTCGAGTCTGTCGGACAAATTTGAAGCATGTTCCAAATCTAAAGTCCGTCAGATTTTTGACCGAAAAAGTCTGCTGCAGGTCCGATGGAGCCCACACACGGTCGGATTGTCCGACGGATTCGGTCCGTCGGACCAGTCCAGTCGAAAAGTCGGCCCACGGCATTAGGGTTAGAGTTGGCTTTAGGGACAGGGTTAAAAATAAGTTAGGGTTAGGAGTAACCATTAGAAATAGCATTTTGATAGGTTCCCACCATCTCTGTGCTGATTTTCTGGGTCTTTACACCTGCTGTGCCCATTATGAGAAGTTCCCACTATCCCTGTGCTGAGTTCCCAGGTCTGTTCCCCTGCTGTGCCCATTATGAGGGGCTCCCTCCATCCCTTTGCTGAGTTCCCGGGTCTGTACACCTGCTGTGCCTATTATGAGGGGTTCCCACCATCTCTATGTTGAGTTCCCGGGTCTGTACACCTGCTGTGCCCATTATGAGACATTCCCACCATCCCTGTGCTGAGTTCCCAGGTCTGCACACCTGTTGTGCCCATTATGAGAGGTTCCCACCATCCCTGTGATGAGTTCCTGGGTCTGTACACCTGCTGTGCCCACTATGAGGGGTCCCCACCATCCCTCCTGGATTTGAATTTTTTTCATATTATGGAGAATATACAGGAGGAGTTGGGACGCACAAAGATGGGTGGACAGGAGAAGATCCAGGATATTATGGCAGGGAAATCTCACTGTTCAGAATATCCAAGACCTGTAAGAAGTCAGGTACTGAACCCACTGGACTCAACCTGGAACTAGATTGTCACTTTGGGGCGGGTTTACCCTTTGAATGTTGCTTGCTATGGGTCAGTTGAGGACGTGAAGTCCTCGTTCTGAGAAGTGAATAGAGAACTCTAAGTCGGCTCTCCCTTTAGTCCCATACTTGATGGAAACATCATTACAAAGATGGATGTAGTATTCGCACAGCCTGTATTAATTATTCATCATAAAACGCCATGTTACCCTGCCGGGCCGGGGTAAGAATTAATGGGGTGACACCGCTTCCTAATTACCAAACACCTGATAACTCATTCCTGTCCTATATCATTACCGATTATGTCATTCCATTAACACTGGAGGATGAAATACGCCGGCATTTGTTGTTTTAATAGGTTGCTGCTTTCAATAATTATCCAAAACTCCACCATCATTTACGCTTCTCCTGCCAATAAGAGCGGTGTTGGCCGCATACACTGCTGTATAGGTAATAGGAAGCGGGGGATGAGGCTGGTGACAACCTCCTTGTAAACCCAATCGCTAAAATCTCATTGAAGTTTTAACATGTTAATGTCCTTTCAAAAGTCAATCTTTTAAAAGTATAGATCCTGCCATGAAGGGCCTTGTTCAGGCACTTCCTGTTATAGGGTGACAACGCTCTGTCTCCAAATTGTGTTCCAGCGTTGTCACCCTATCACAAAGGCTTCCGATAGAGACTACAAATGTCTGTTTCAATCCATCAGGAAACTTGCCCTGAGAAATGCCATCCAGTCGTCATTGGGGGGCATGTAGACAGGAAGTTGATGTAAAGAGGCTGGAGGAGATCTGCGACACTGAGATGCAGCTAAGGAAAAAAGGCCGAAAACAGTATTTAACAACCTGGCAACTGATCATGATACACAGTGCTTTATCAAACAACATATCATCCTGGGGAGCTGAACTGCTGCTCTAACATAAGTGACTTGGGACTTTAGCGGTCCCACAATTCCCCCTGCACAGTACTTCAGTCAATACTTACGTTTCCTGAGGCTGGAGGTGGGGAGGTGACCAAGCTGTACTGATTAAACGCAATAGAAAAAAGTGCTCTGTAAATATCAGGACTGGATGGACGGAAATACAAATCCCTGTATATAGCTGTGATGCCCCCGTACAAACGAGGTGGTTTTTCCGCCGGAAAAATCTCGGATGGTTTTTCCGACGGAATTCCACTCAAGCTTGGCTTGCACACACACGGTCACACAAAAGTTCGCTGAACTTTCGACCGTCATGAACGCGGTGATGTACAACACTACGACGAGCTGAGAAAATTAAGTTCAATGCTTCCGAGCATGCGTAGGAATTTTGCGCGTCGGAATTTGTACAGACGTTCGGAATTTCGGATAGGAACTTTTCCCGACCGAAAAATAGAGAACATGCTCCCAATCTTGTGCTGGCTGGAATTCCGCCAGCAAAAGTCCGATGGAGCCTACACACGGTTGCATTTTCCGACCAAAAGCTCTCATCTGAGTTTTGCTGGCGAAATTTCCGATCGCGTGGACGCGGCATTAGAGTGATTTTCGATTCTAGTTCAGTCATCACCCATAAAGGCAGTATATAGAGGAATGTGCATGCCATAGCCGCCCAGCAGTTACAGCGGTCAGCGGGGAGGTCTGACACCATTATTTTCACACATTTACCACCTGATGGTCCTGAATCCAGAAGAGATGAGACAGATTGCAGACAGAATGTTCTGTTCCATTCCGGGAGGATTACAGGCTCTCTGGGTACCAGTGTCAGGGACTGTCATTATTCTGAAATGTCCTCAGGCATCAACATGACAGAACCTGTGATTTCTACCAGACCTGCCCTGACCAATCCGAGGAGCAGATGTCACTCCGGACAGCCGGAACATCACCGATACATAAAATATACAGTACAGTGTTCACTTCTTATAGTGAGCACAGTATATATATATATATATATATGTATAGTACGTACGTGTGTGTGCATATATATCTATATCTATATATAGATCTCTCTCTCTCTCTCTCTATATATATATATACATATATACAGAGAGAGAGAGAGAGAGAGATGTATCTAGATAGATAGATAGATAGATAGATAGATAGATAGATAGATAGATAGATAGATAGAAGCTGAAAAGTATAATGTGTAATATTCACATCCTACAGTATGTAGAGAGAGAGAGAAAGAGATGGAGCATCACTGATATATAATGATCACGGCATAGAGATATGAGACATAAGATGTATCAGTCATAACAGAGGGAGAAATAGAATGCAATGTAAAGGTAAAGTAAAGTAAAGGGCTAAAGGGCAGAAAAGGAATGAAAGGATCAGAGGGATAATGAAAGGAAGAATGGAAGGAAAATTTACTCTTCTTATAATTGATTGAAGGATCTGTTGCGAGAGAGAGAGAGAAAAAAAAGGAGAAAGAAAAGAGAGAGAGAAAGAAAAAGAAAAAAAAGAAAGAAAGAACAAAAGAAGAAGAATGAAAAAAAAAAGAGAAAAAACAAAAGAATGAAAGAAATAAAGAGGGAGAGAGAGAGAATATAATATATTGCAATGTAAAGGTAAAGTAAAGGGCTAAAGGGCAGAAAGGAACAAAAAGGAGCGGAGGGTAAAGAAAGAAAGAATGGAAGGAAAATGTACTATTCTTATAAATGATTAAAGGATCTATTGCAAGAGAGAGAAAAAAAAAGAGAGGGGACGAGAAAGAGAAAAAGAAAGAGAAAAGAAAGAGAAGAAGAAAAAAAAAAAGAATGAAAGAATAAAAAAGAAAAAGAAAGAAAGAAAGGAAGGGAAAGAAAAAGAAAGAAAGAAAAAGAACGAAAAAACAAAAGAAAGAGGAAGAAAAAAAAGAAAAAGAAAGAAAAGAAAGAAAGAAAGAAAGAAAGAAAGAAAGAAAGAAAGAAAGAAAGAAAGAAAGAAAGAAAGAAAGAAAGAAAGAAAGAAAGAAAGAAAGAGAACAAAAGAAAGAAAAAAGGAACGAAAGAAAGAAATAAAGAAAGAGAAAGAAAGAAAAAGAATGAAAGAAAGAACGAAAAAAGGAGAGAGAGAGAGAGAGAGAGAGAGATTGGTTTTAAAGCAGAATAATCCAATGGGAAAGGGAAACAAAAGAGAAGAAAAAGAGAGAGGGAGAGAGAGAGAGAGAGAGAGAAGGGGGGGGGGGGGGATACTGATTTTAAAGCAGAACATTCAGTTTAGTACAATGATTACTTTTATTTCAACTAAGTATAGATCTTTCAATGTATTTGCAATATGTATGACCATGGTAATGGCGATCATCGATTCAATAGAAGGAAAGAGAAAGAAAAGAAAGACAGAATCTGATTTTGAGATAGAGGCAGATATAACATGCACAAACTTGTGCAGCTCTGTATTCATTAATACATTATTCATGTATTTGTTTAAACTCAAGAGGTGTAAAAAGCTGAATGTGACCTGATATCAGCCTCTTGCAGCTCCTGTACAGCAGGGCTCAGACTGGAAGTAAGTGAGAAGCAGCAAAAACAAAAAACAAAACAGATGATGTGCTGACAAAGAGAAATAAAGAGGGATGGAGAGGAAGGGAAGGGAGTAAGAAAGGGAGGGGAAGGGAAGAGAGAGGAACTGGGAGAAAGCAAAAAAAGTGGGTAGGGAGGGAACTAGGAAGGAAAGACAGAAAGGGGTGAAGGGAAGGAAAGAAGGAAGGAAATAGAAAGCAAGGAAAGTAAAGAGGGTAATGAAAGGAGGAGGGGGGAAATAAGAAGGAAGGAGGGAAGGGAGGATTGCTATCCCCCAGAATCAGGTAGTATTATCTCTCCAGTACTGTAGCTGTGATTGGAGAATGTCGATCATTCATCCCTCCAGTCTGGTGACACGACAGAGACCGATGCAATGTACAAGCTCCCGGCCCCTCATCCTGGTGGGATCAGCTCCTGATCCGGCCTGGAAATGGAGAGGGTACTCAGCCTTCAGGGGGTTAATTAGGACTGGCAGGCCCAGAATAATCAATTATCCGGCGTTGGGCTCAATGTTATCCAATGATAAGTTAAATCGGAAAATAAGAACGGTGTTTTTGGTGTTCTGGAAGGGAGATTAGTCATGAAGAACAATGGGGGCTTTCACTTCTAAAACGATTGTGAATAATGAAGGGATTGTGAAGGGTACTAATTATATCCATTCAGGCGCTGTATCCGAGGAGTTATGAATTATGACAAATTATTTTTATGGATTGTTTTGAAGATTAGCATAAAACCTCTTATTTAGTCTCTTCCATTATTTTTCTTCATTCAATGTATTTTATTCAATGCCGCGTACAATCAAACGCCTCTATTGTGACACAGACATATAGTGATTGTATGGTGGAACTGAAAGTCTTAAATTGCAGCTGTAAGAACAAGCGGCAATCTCCTGCGATAAAAGGCATATTTTTTTTTTTTCTAATTTATAAAGCAGACCTGTGTCCCCCTAACAATGCCTTTATTTGCTTTTCTCTCCAGAAGGATGGCACCATTTTTGTTCAGGCATCATCCAGGGTCACCATCTTCTTGCTGGACTGAAATGCTGGCTCAGATATGACACAATACATGTAATATTCTGGTTTCTGTGCAGTTCTTGGCTGTGTTCACAAATATCTGACACAGATCAGCCTCTGCTGCATCCTCTCACCTTGTGACGTGCTACAAAGGTACATTCTGATCACTGGGGGGAGGGGAGACTGGGGAAATGCTTCCTCCTGCCTGCAGCATGACTGATTACATCATCTCAGCCTTGGCAAAGCCATTGGACTGGACCTCAAGGATGATAAAATGATAATCCTGCTCTTTTTTCCTTGTGCTATAAACTTATCACATTCCAAAAATAAGTGTCATTTGATGACTCTTAACTCCAAGCTTTAAAATCAATCCCTAAGCATGACCTTTAACCTGAACCTATCCCTTAAATGTAACCTTTAACCTTAAACTAACCTTTAACCCTAATCTTCATGGTTATCCATGCCATTGTATGATGGTAATATATTTTATTATAGACATTTTGATGGAAATACTACTCAATGTCTCAATGCATATATCACCATGTCCAATAAACCTCACCGAAAGATCCACGGCAAGCTTAAGGGATCGATTCTAAGGACTCCTGTTTTTAAATTATATTAAAAGTTGTTGGTTTTTAAATTCGTAATTACTGTAATTATTCACATTTGTATTACTCATAAAACTTTATGTTTTACCCTTAGGCTCCTTGCATATGGGCATAGATGTGCACAGCTAGCAATATTTTACCCCAAAGCTCAAACACACATGTGTGTATATATACTGTATACAGTATCTCACAAAAGTGAGTACACCCCTCATATTTTTGTAAATATTTTATTATATCTTTTCATGTGCCAACACTGAAGAAATTACATATGAGCACATTAGGATCCTGGATAGCCGCACTCCAAGAAAATTCCTTTATTGAAGATTCAGTCCATACAAGAACAGGATAAAATGCAGACTGCCAACGCGTTTCACATCGCTCTCACTGGTGCTTAATCATAGCTAAATCCTAAATGTGATAATATGGTATATATATATATATATATATATATATATATATATACACACATACATAACATGAAGATCCAGTTGAATGACTTGCAGATACCTTCATCACAATACGAGGATCCGGCTTCAATTAACAAAATGGGACAGCTGAGACCGCAGTTCTCTGTGCAGCAGAAATGATACTTTGCTACAATGTAAAGTAGTGAGTGTACAGCTTGTATAACAGTGTAAATTTGCTGTCCCCTCAAAATAACTCAACACACAGTCATTAATGTCCAAACCGCTGGCAACAAAAGTTAGTACACCCCTAAGTGAAAATGTCCAAATTGGGCCCAAATATATGTGTCAATATTTTGTGTGGCCACCATTATTTTCCAGCACTGCCTTAACCCCCTTGGGCATGGAGTTCACCAGAGCTTCACAGGTTACCACTGGAGTCCTCTTCCACTCCTCCATGACAACATTACGGAGCTGGGGGATGTTAGAGACCTTGCGCTCCTCCACCCTCTGTTTGAGGATGCCCCACAGATGCTCAATAGGGTTTAGGTCTGGAGACATGCTTGGCCAGTCCATCACCTTTATGGTCATTTAAGAGCAAGGTCCATAAAGACATGAATGAGGGAGTTTGCGGTGGAGGAACTTGACTGGCCTGCACAGAGTCCAAACTTCGACCTGATATGACACCTTTCAAATGAATTAGAATGGAGACTGTGAGCCAGGCCTTCTCATCCAACATTAGTGCCTGACCTCACAAATGCAGTTCTAGAAGAATGGTCAAACATTCCCATAGACACACTTCTAAGCCTTGTGGACAGCCTTCCCAGAAGAGTTGAAGCTGTTATAGCTGCAAAGGGTGGGCCAACTCCATATTGAACCCTACGGACTAAGACTGGGATGCCATTAAAGTTCATGTGCGTGTAAAGCCAGGCGTCCCAATGCTTTTGGTAATATAGTGTATATACAAGTCATAAAAGGGGGATCACTGTGGCGGAAAACGTGGGCCCTCCCTCCAAAAGAGGACCAACAGGGAGCTGTTATTTCTTCCCCACCGTGTTCTATAAGTCCCATCTTTGTTGCTCCTGACCACTTTATGCCCTTGTGGGCTCCTTGTAACTCCTCCTGTCACTCAATGCTGGAACTTCTAAATATCATCACAAGGGCACTTAGAAGAGGATGTTAATGTGCACGCTGAGACAAGATAATATTTCTTTATTAATAGCATGCCTGAGGAAAATTAAGGATTAACAAACTAATTGCATGCGGTATTCCTTCTTCTGCAATATCGCAGTGATCTAACGCCTTGAACGGGTCTCTCTCTCTCTCTGTATTCCTCGGCCTTTCCCTCGGTCTCTTCCTCTGCCGCGCCAGCCACTTTGTCTTCTCCAGACAGATGTTCCCCAAGTGGGGACAGATAAATCTGAAGATTGTTGTACTGCAAAAACTTAATGAAGCCCATCCGTGTTATAACTAATAATAGCTGTGCGCGGGGAAGCGAGCTTCCTACGGCGCCTTCTCATAAGCAAAGGAAATGAAGAAGAAAAATAGTGGCGCCCGCTCTGGCTTGGCTCTCCCTGAAGATGGAAATCATCTTTGGATAATGGACAGTCAAGCCTCCTTAATAGGGCGACATGGAAGCACTCGCGGTGAAGCAGCCCGCTGTTCTGTTTCTATATTCCGACGTTGCTTTTTTGTCCTTCGCTGTCGGTTTTGCTGGATTTTTCAGAATGGGGCGCCTTGTGGTGAAGGGACACTGCTGCAACTTTGGATTGGCCCTTTTCCCGTTACTAGAATCACCTTTTTTCACCTCCACCCGAGCAAGCGTTTGACAGAGGTAAGAGGATCCGCCATGAGAAAGCTGATGATTCCTCCCTTGCGCATGTCATGCCACAGGTCTTGTTTCATGATCATGTACAATAGATGCATGGGGACAAGTCTTTGTTCCATGCACCAAGCATTGGCAGTTTAACCAATGGGGAACATCTGGTTATGGTGTCACTCTGACCAGAGCACTCTGCTGTCTTGTGCTCATTGCTATGGGCCATCACAGTGTGTAACTCCTCTTCCTTTGCAGACCGTGACTACTGGTGACCCAATTTCTACATTCTCTGGATGCTGGTCAGCTAGGGCAAGAAGGGACACGTGCACTATTATGGTGCCTCCTATCATGTGATGTAGGCAAATCCAAGACATGGAGTCTAAGTACATTTGGTCTTCACCAAAGCTCCTGATGTTATAGATGGGCTGGAAACCCTAGTGGTGCATGGTTTTCTACTAAGCCTATTGACGAGGTGACTCAAGCCCATCCAAGACACAAAGTTTACGCACCAGTTTGCCATCACCAAAGCTCCTGATGGTGGAAATGGGCAGGAAAAACTAGTGGTCCATGGTTTCCTACAGAGCCTATTGAAGAGGTGATGCAGGCTCATCCAAGACACAGAGTCTAAATACCAGTTGGTATTCACCAAAGCTCCTGATAGTGGAAATGGGCTGGGAAACCCAGTGGTTTTCTACGGAGCCTGTTGACGAGGTGACTCAGGCTCATCCAAGACACAGAGTCTAGGTACCAGATGGTCATCACCAAAGCTCCTGATGATGGAAATGGGCTGGAAAACCTAGTCATCCACAGTTTTCTACAGAGACTGTACACAAAGTGTTAAACAAGAGAGTAGTCAGGCTGAGGCACAGGTTGTGGCAGGCAGCAGACAAGAGAGTAGTCAGATCCAGGTAGAGGTCATGGCAGGTGAGAGGTTAGTCAGATGTGGTCAGAGTTCTAAGCAGGTAGCAAGTAAGAGGGTAGTCAGGTCTAGGCAGGGGTCTTGGTAAACGATAGCGAGGGTTGCTTTGGGTCAGCAACAAACAGACAGGTGAGTATTATAGTGCTTTGCTCTCAGGTATCTGGGGAATAGCGATAAGATACATCAAAAGCTTGTGCTTAAATACCCTGCTGGTCAGAGGACATGCCCTGCACTGGTTACTGGGAACTCGGGAAGTTCTGAAGGCAGTAAATGTCCTATGAATCCTTGAAGAACCAAGAAGATTCCTGCAAGGAATCCTGGAAGACCCAACAGGGATCCTGCAAGGGCAGGCTACTGATTGCTGGTAAAGGGATCTGTGTGCAACTAAGGCTGGCCATAGATGGTGCAAATTTCTTCCCTGCAGCCACAGGTTGCAGGACAATAATTTTGCACAATTCCCCCATCAGCGCTGACAGTGAAATCGTTCCTGACGAGCCATTTTCTGCTTTTGGCTGGGGGGCGGGAGTCGGCAGGGGAAGCTGTTCCCGCCGGGTGAAGACAGTGATTATTCGGAAGCGAATCCGGCAGGCTGGTTGTACCCAAGTTGATCAATCTATCGATCAACTTGGTACATTCAGCCTGCCCTTTAATGGTTCGAATTACAGTTCCTGCTGAATTCGAACCCTGTATGGCCGGCTTAAGACCCAATAATATTGAAGAAGGACAATTGGCCTCATTTTAGTCTGGACAGATGCAATCATCCAATGACTAGTTCTTTCTCCTCAATCCAGTGCAGCTGGATCTCATCCTTCATCGCCATCCAATGCTACTGGTTCCAACACTTGGCCTCATTAGCAGTCTTTAAAGTGAGGCCAGAACCACTAACCTGTTCCTACTCTACTAGACCTTCTACTGTATTGCAGCAAAATGTGGCAGCAGGTTCTCACACCTGACCTCATTAACAGTCTTTAAAGCGAGACTATCTGAGCAGATGTAGGTTGAGTTTAGAATTTGGAGATGAAAATACAGTAGGTCAGGGAAGTAACACAGACTGGTGCAGATAGACTAACCTGCTGATTGGGCACATCTCCAAATTCTAAACTCAACCTACATCTGCTCAGATAGTCTGCTTGTGGGTGGGTGCAGCATGGTGAGGCGGTAACAATTTACACACAGTCCAGGCACAATCAGTATAACTTGTATTGTAGCAAAGGCAGAAGTTGTATTGTAGTCAAGGCAAACATTTCACAACAAACCCAGTGGAAGAGGACCCAACTCGGGACACTCACGAATACCAACAGCATGTAGCGGAGCTGGTATAAAACTGACACCGTCTGTCAGGAGGGTTAGAATGCGGCCTGGCCATGTCGTATCCAAATATGAAGATGTCCAAGGCGATTGTGAGCCATACGCTTTCCCTATCACATCTGGTACCTTACCCTGCCGCTAATACTGTCCCTGACAGATGGGGGACCTGTCCTTACACCACCCACACGCGAATGCGTGCCAAAACCAGAGGAGTGGGGACTTAAAAAGATGGCTGTCAAGGGCCACATGGATGCAGCACAGCCAACTGGAACACTGTCTTCAGGAATCAGCAAAGCACAGAGAAACTGAGTTTCCCCTGTCTTCCAATCCAGGCTGTGAAGCCACTCCCGTCTGGCGCCACCTACAGTGGAGGTAGCAGACTGCACCTGCCCACATGCTCACTGTACTGAACTTGATCCCCTCCAGCATCTGTTCTACATGCCTGTTGTCTGTCAAGGCCAGCTTTCTGGGAGTGATGCCCTTGGACATTAGTGGCCATGGTGAATACTTAACACTCCTAGGTTGTGCTTTGGAGGGAGTTTGCACCCACAACAGAGGGTCCACACATCGTGACACCAGCCTCCATGTCTGAACAGGCATAGATTTCCCAAAAAGGTTAATTTTGGCCTAACTGCATTAAAAACATACACATAAAAACACACAAAACAGTGTCTCAAAATAAATACAGTATAAAAAGCACAGGTGAGAGGAGCATACACAGTTCAGTTATTTGACCCCATTCAGACCTGATTTAGATGAATCGGACTTTGGATCATTCCCTCCATTGTCTGCGCTCTCTTTTCTTTTTATAATCTGGAAAGGCAGACTTTGTAAATTGCCGTTTGAAAGAACAGGAACCCCACTGTTCCTCCAGCCACTGAGAAGAGGCGCAAGGGGTCTGAGAGCCGCCAGGACAGAGATGAATGGCTCTAGCAGGTATTAAAATAGACTCAATTTATTCAATCCGATGGAGGATTAAGAAAGAAGAAACAGGGAAATAACCGAGAAGGTTCAGCGCAGAGCCTGGAAAACTGGAAGAAGGAATATAATAATGTGCATTTAAAGTGTACCTGTCACAAGAGAATTATGTAGGGAGCAATTGCTGACTTTTGTCAGGAAGAGTGTTCATTGCCTGGCTTCAAAGCTTTCTAAGTAACTGAGATATGAACTGAGACCCATTTACAGAATAATATCCCAGGTCTATGATTCAAATGTATTAAGACCAGGCACAGCCAGAGAACCAGCATTTTTAGCGGGTGGCTGATTTACTATGTAGCACCCTCTAGTGCAGCGATGGCGAACCTTGGCACCCCAGATGTTTTGGAACTACATTTCCCATGATGCTCATGCACTCTGCAGTGTAGTTGAGCATCATGGGAAATTTAATTCCAAAACATCTGGAGTGCCAAGGTTCGCCATCACTGATCTAGTCTGTGCTAGTGTTAGTGTAAGAAAAACTTAGCTTAGGACTAAGCCGGAGCTGTTGAATCTGGGTCAGGGTTCAGTGATTCAGGGCTGGATGACTCATCCTGACAGCTCCTGACAGCTCCTCTGGTGCCTCCTCCTGGTCTAGAAGGTGGTAGAAACTTCTAGAGCTAGTGGGCAGGAGATTAGCAGGAGCTGCCTGGAATATTTATGAGGGCCTCGGCCAACCCCCAGTAGTGGGCTGGCAGGGGGCAAGGCTTACCTCATAAATAGGCATGAGTCATGCCAGCAGGGAAGTCGGGTGGAAGATGGAGATGTAGTGCTGTGGAGGATGTTGGTGGCCCTGAGGGGTACCCCATAGTCATGGGGGAGGTGACCTTGGGCCAGGGCTCGGGTGCTGGAAGGATCCTGCCACAACACACAGAAGAAGAACTTCCTGGAGGCACGGGAGCTTGAGTAGGTCAGCACAACTGGGGACTTATAAGGGGGGAGACTGCTACATGTAGCCAGTTCTCCCCTGAAGACAGTGGTGTGCTTAAGTCTTCAACCCTTCCCTGGGAGATCTCCTGCAGATTCAGCCGGGTGGGCTGGTGAAGAGTCAGTCTGGAGGACTGTAGAGGAAAGTTAGCCAGGAGGGCTAGTAAAAGGGGCAGCTGTAGCCGGGTGGGTTGGCAGTGCCTGAAGAGGTGGTGCTGGGACCAGTAGCCACAGGAGGAAAAGTACAAGCTGTATTCTGCTACACAAGGGGCTTTCCTGTCTGCTAAGGACCATTGCTTAAATCTGAGAACTTGTCAGATCCACTACCAGTGATCCAGCTGGAGACTGCAAGCAAGTGAAGTGCAGGACGGGTGTCAAGGAGACTATATATTGACTGTATATAGGAAAATGTCCCTGAAGCTTTCCCTTTTTTTGTTGCTGAAGTTTTGTTAAGTGAAATGGGCATCTCATAACCTCCCAACCCTATCCAAGTTATTAACCCTTAATAAATAACAAAAACAAAGTCATGGACTGTTCTCTGTCTCTGGAGTGCCTGTGAAAATTCGGTGTGCCTGGCTGTGCAGGTTCGGGGATCCCAGTTTTTTTTTTTTTTTTATCAAAAACAAAGCTTTATTGAGTGCCGTAGAATTACACAAATTTACTGTACAATAAAAAGAAACAAAGAACAAAAACAAAGAAAACCCTGGTGACAAACATTTCTGTAAAAAGTATCAGCTATACATTACATACAACTTTTGAGCAGAGTAAAAATCGCATTATGTATTATGCCTTTGTCTGGGGGGGATCATGTTTCAAGTAATTCGGTTATGAGGAAAAAACCCAACTTCTTTATAACCTTTGACCGCGGCCCTAGAACAAGCGCTTGGTGTTAATAACAAAAAGTACACACTACAATTTTATGAAACACAAGTAGAGGGTGATTGTAACCACCTATCGCATATTTTGTTGTATTTGCCCGGGAATCCCCTATTAATATAGATAACCTTTTTATAAGGCAAGGTGTTGTTTATTTCAGCGAGCCAAGTGGCAAGCGTAGGAGTAGCGACTAGAATCCAGCTCCGGGCTATGACCTTTCTGGCTGTAAACAGTGTTTCATGGAGAAATTTAAGCATGTGTTTGTCTACAGTATCTCACAAAAGTGAGTACACCCCTCTGATTTTTGTAAATATTTTATTATAACTTTTCATGTGACAACACGGAAGAAATGACATATGAGCAAATTAGGATCCTGGATAGCCGCACTCCAAGAAAATTCCTTTGTGGAAGATTCAGTCCATACAAGAACAGGATAAAATGCAGATTGCCAACGCGTTTCACACCGCTCTCACTGGTGCTTAATCATAGCTAAATCATAAATGAGATAACATGGTATATATACACACATATATAACATGAAGATCCAGTTGAAGGACTTGCAGATGCCCACATCACAATACGAGGATCCGGCTTCAATTAAGATAATGGGACAGCAAGCAGTGAGTGTACAGCTTGTATAACAGTGTAAGTTTGCTGTCCCCTCAAAATAACTCAACACACAGCCCTTAATGTCTAAACCGTTGGCAACAAAGGTGAGTACACCCCTAAGTGAAAATGTCCAAATTGGGCCCAATTAGCCATTTTCCCTCCCCGATGTCATGTGACTCCTTAGTGTTACAAGGTCTCAGGTGTGAATGGGGAGCAGGTGCGATAAATTTGGTGTTATTGCTCTCACTGTCTCATACTGGTCACTGGAAGTTCAACATGGCACCTCATGGCAAAGAACTCTCTGAGGATCTGAAAAAAAGAATTGTTGCTCTACATAAAGATGGCCTAGTCTATAAGAAGATTGCCAAGACCCTGAAACTGAGCTGCTGCACGGTGGCCAAGACCATACAGCGGTTTAACAGGACAGGTTCCACTCAGAACAGGCCTTGCCATAGTCAACCAAAGAAGTTGAGTGCACGTGCTCAGCATCATATCCAGAGGTTGTCGTTGGGAAATAGACGTATGAGTGCTGCCAGCATTGCTGCAGAGGTTGAAGGGGTGGGGGGTCAGCCTGTCAGTGCTCAGACCATACACCGTACACTGCATCATTGGTCTGCATGGCTGTCGTCCCAGAAGGAAGCCTCTTCTAAAGATAATACACAAAAAAGCCTGCAAACAGTTTGCTGAAGACAAGCAGACTAAGGACATGGATTACTGGAACCATGTCCTGTGGTCTGATGAGACCAAGATAAACTTATTTGGTTCAGATGGTGTCAAGCCTGTGTGGTGGCAACCAGGTGAGGAGTACAAAGACAAGTGTGTCTTGCCTACAGTCAAGCATGGTGGTGGGAGTGTCATGGTCTGGGGCTGTATGAGTGCTGCCGGCACTGGGGAGCTACAGATCATGGAGGGAACCATGAATGCCAACATGTACTGTGACACCTGTAGGGCATCCTCAAATGGAAAAGTGGAGGAGCACAAGGTCTCTAACATCCACCAGCTCTGTGATGTCGTCATGGAGGAGTGGAAGAGGACTCCAGTGGCAACCTGTGAAGCTCTGGTAATCTTCATGCCCAAGAGGGTTAAAGCAGTGCTGGAAAATAATGGTGCCCACACAAAATATTGACACTTTGGGCCCAATTTGGGCATTTTCACTTAGGGGTGTACTTACTTTTGTTGCCGGGGGTTTACACATTAATGGCTGTATGTTGAGTTATTTTGAGGGAACAGCAAATTTACACTGTTATACAAGCTGTACACTTACTACTTTACATTGTAGCAAAGTGTCATTTTGTTAGTGTTAGTCACATGAAAAGATATAATAAAATATTTACAAAAATCTGAGGGGTGTACTCACTTTTGTGAGATACTGTATATCAGTGTCAGGAAACACACCCAAAAGGCATTGTTTGGGGTCTATTGCTACCGGTGAGCCCATCTGGTCGTGAAGGAACTGGACAATCTGTGACCAGAACACGCAAATGCGAGGACAGTGCCACAGAAGGTGCCTAATGGTACCAGTGGCGATCAAGCACTTAGGGCATATGGAACTACGGGAAGGACAGAATTTGGCCAGCCGATCCAAAGTTTAATATGCTCTGTCCGTGATATAAACTTGCGTAAGTCTATCAGAAATTTTAGGAGGCACAGGTTTCCAGCACTTCACTTAATTTCTCATCATCTAATTCTCCAACCTCATCTACCCATTTATTCTTAACAGAGTAAGCAAGTTCAGCCGCAGCTGGAGTAATGATAATGTCATAAAAAATAGATCTAAGTTGACATGGCTCATCATTGCTTACTACACCCAGAACATCCAGGGAGACCAGGGTAGAGTAAGTACCTGCAAACGGAGTATGTAATGCAAGTCTCACCTAAAAAAAGCAAAAAAGCATATGGTTTGGGAGTGTGAACTCAATTTTTAATTGATTGAACGTTTTGATCATACCATTATGAAGAACATGGGATAGTAGATACACTCCTCTAGATATCCAAATTGTAGGATCAGGCATCTGGAGGAGTTCTGGGAGAAAAATATTGTACCACAACGGGGTGTCACTATGAAGCTCAGAACAATTCATTTTGGATGTCGCCAGGTCCCAGATTCTCCTATGTTGGAACAAGAGGCCAGATCTGCTCGGGAACTCCAGAGAACCGTGCAAAATAGATGTGGGGATCGCGAGTCCGCAGGACCACAGACCAGGGAGAGATATCTTTGTTTATCATATTTATCAATGTGATAAAAATGGGAGAGCTGTCCCGGCAAGTAATAGGATCTGAAATCTGAAGCCGCAAAGGCCTCCTAAAGAAGTCGGATTTTGAAGGACTTTCCAGGACAGTTTGTGTCTACTGGCCCCCCACATAAAGGATTGTAGCAGACTGTCCATAATTTTGAAATATCTAAGTGGAATATAGACTGGGGAATGCCAAAGTATGTATAAAATTTAGGCAATAATATAATTTTAAGAAGACCCAATCGGCCCATCACTCCCACTGGCAATTTCGCCCATGTCTGTGGTTTTTGTTTAATCAGAGGAAAGAGAGGCTCCGCATTCAGTACCTAGTCGGCTATGGATCTAGAAACCTGGATGCCTAAATGCTTAAAAGTGCTAACTCTGACTAAGGTAGGGTGTTCTGGTCTCTCAGCGGAGGGAACACATCTATAGGAAGAATCTGGGACTTGTGCCAATATATTTTAAGGCCCATGAACTTGCCAAAGTTCTCAATAATCTGGAGTGCTGTCAGTAGAGAGGGGCCAGAGTCAGCTAAGTATAGTATCATATCATCGGCATAAAGCCTCACCTTCTCCACCACAGATCCAGAGGACAGGATCAAATAGAAAGTATATCGCCGGCGGAGCTCAGCTCAAACACGTCCTACTGCATGCCACGCCCCTGGGGGATCCCAAATTATCTGCGGCTCCTAAGGGGGTAAGCTACAAATATGAGAACAATTTTCGGGTCCACCATTTAACTGATTGACCATGGTGGATAGATAGATAGATAGATAGATAGATAGATAGATAGATAGATAGATAGATAGATAGATAGATAGATAGATAGATAGATAGATAGATAGATAGATAGATAGATGCAGGTGAAGAAGACGCGATTTGCAATCACAGTCAGACAATGAGCAACCCCCTTTCTTTTTCCACCCATAAGGCATCAAAGTGAAAAGTGTTTCAGGCGAAGGAAGATCTCTCCACCTGACACCACCATCATGAAAAATGACCCTCGGTTTTAGCCTACCTTAGATATCTACAGTGCCAAATGGCAGAAGGAGGTCCTAGCACTTGTCCTGCCCAATTTTGTGTTATTGGGCCCCGCTAATCACAGAGTGCCCTTGTGCAACTGCACAATCTACACAAATGCGGTGTCCACCTCTGTTTTCAGCACCTAGAGATGCCTACGGAGTGCTTCTGTTTCCAAATGCCCCTCAAGCCCAGGATGCTCAATACCTAAAAAAACACATTCCAGTATTTATGCTCTGGCGCTCCCCAATGCAAAGCAAGCCTATCCACTGGTTAGAGAGATTCGGGAACTTTGTTAAAGTCGTATTTAGACACCATACTGTCCTAGGCAAACCAAAAAGTGGGAATGCTCTTTTGTTCAAGCTCTGCCCCTTGTGTCATGCCATCTTTCTTGCCTGGTCAGTCTGGCAACCCGATACTTGTGTTATTCAGCTCCATTGGGCAGCTGCTGTCCAGTACTAATCTGGATTCACTGCCAGCATTTAAGCCCTGATAAAGAGGGATGAGACCCCTGAAACGAGTTGGCTTTCTGACGTTATGGTGTAAAAAATAGAGATGTTGTTACTGGACTTATTCAAGCTCTGTGGCACTCCCATCCTTCTAACGTTCTGGGGCAGCCAGTCTCAAAAGGTTCTTCCAAAGGATGTTAGGAATTCCTTGAGCTGTGGCTGACTGACTTCCTATTGGATGGTTCCTGCATATTTTGAGGTCCCACTAATCACCAGAGTAAGGGATATTTACCCCATTGATCCCCAATTAATTGGTTTTGTTTTTCCTTGGGACCTGAGCGTTATTTTAGGAGTCCCTCTGGGGTAAAAAGGTCAAGAAGGGCTATTCTATATAGACTACTCCAGGAGGAACCCTTTGGGATAACCCATTGGGTAGAATGTTGGTCCTAAAAAGTTCGATTCTGGCACCAGATTTTTTTCCATCTGGGGTCCACCAACACAGACCCATCCTTCTTGCATTGAGTAACCATATAATTGAGCAGATTTCTGGAACCAGACGCTACACCCATCTCCTCCATTACCACATACTGACAGTGCAGCTCATGCAGGAGCAGACCAGGGAAAGATCCCATGATGGCATGATAGCTGAATGGTTTTATTCTTCTCCTTGAACCAGCTCTGCTATGACATTCTGAGAACGTAGGAACTAAAATACAATTTCTATACACGTACCTGGCAGTTAGAACACATTTCTTTTTTTTCTTGGGTGGAAAGCATTGCAGTTTGTCTAATAGCACTCAGCGTTTTTATTCTCTGGTCATTTTAGACAGAAATTGTGCTTAGCGGAGCTGTCTGAAAGTGGCAGGCGATGTGCAGACAATAATACCAACAGCAATCAGAGCTCCGCATCCATCAAACTGCTGAAGGCGTGTTCGGCTTTAGAGGTTAGCAGTTTGCAGTGTAGTGCTGTCAATGAAAACATAGGGCAGGGCTTCAGGTCAGCGCTGTGGTGCATCTGCGCATGCATAGGTTTCCAGCACCTCTGCGCATGCATCTGTTTCCCGCACCTCTGCGCATGCATGGGTTTCCTGCGCCTCTGCACATGTATAGGTTTCCCGTGCCTCTGTGCATGCATAGGTTCCCCGCACCTCTGCGCATGCGTAGGTTTGCCGCACCTCTGGACATGCATTGTTTTCCCTGCACATGTTCAAAGGCGGGCTGTTATGGAAGTTCTAAAACTGAATGTGCATGTGCAGAAAATTCTTTGGATGAGCACAGATGTGCCAAAAGGGCTCTGCCAAGAAGGCTGGGTTCAGCACATCTGCACACACACCAGAAATATGAAAATGGTGAAGATCCCTTTTTTAACTCTGATATACAATTCTAATGCTGCGTACACACGATCGGAATTTCAGCCAGTAAAAGACTGATGAGTGCTTTTCGGCAGAAAATGCGACCATGTGTAAGCTCCATCGGATTTTTGCTGTCCGAATTCCAGCTAGCAAAAGATTGAGAGCAGGTTCTCAATTTTTCGGTCGGAAAAAGTTCCTATCCTAAAATGCAATCGACTGTGGCAATTCCGACGTGCAAAATTCCTACGCATGCTCAGAAACAATTCGACGCATGCTCAGAAGCATTGAACTTCATTTTCTCGGCTTGTCGTAGTGTTGTACGTCACCTCGTTCTTGACGGTCGAAAGTTCAGCGAACTTTTGTGTGACCGTGTGTATGCAAGCCAAGCTTGAGCGGAATCCCTTCGGAAAAGCCATCATATCTTTTTCCGACGAGAAGTCCGATCGTGTGTACACGGCATTAGCATTGCCAGGACAAGGTCCCCTAGAGCCCAGGGCAAACATGCCAAACTGCCCCCCCCCAAGATGTATGAGCATTATGTGTCAGCGAAAATTCCCCCACAAAAACACAGAGCACTAATCTCCAAATGTGGGGGTCAGGGGGTCACCTCCTTTAAAGCGGAAGTTCCATTTTTGGGTGGAACTCCGCTTTATGTATCAGCTCTTGTCTCCACCCCAGGACAAGCTCTCACCCTAAGGTTCAGTTCTGACTACCCCAGATAGTTCTCACCCCTGCAAGCGGCATTAATACCCCTCTCGCGTGCCAAGAACCAGCTAATGCCCTCAAGACCAACCTTCACCCCGGTTCCATCCCCACTTCCCTCCAGCTCAAGCCAATAAATTGGGATTAGAACGGGAGATGTGTCACTGACATTTCTGAAATTATTAATGTCCCCTCCTCCGCTGCCTGGAGGCGACTACGCCAGAGGTGACATGCATCTGCTCATCCCGCCAGTTCCACATTCCAGGGAATAAATCACACACCAGTTCTATTGGCCATCATGGTATAAAGACCAGTAACATTCAGCTTACACCCCAAGATTTTGCTGGCATATAAAAAGTATCCGTTCTCCTGTTTTTCTTGTGTGTTATTTTTCAGATACAAATGAAATCATATACAGTAATTGTATGAGTGATAATGTATTATGTATCATCGTACAGTTTAGAATTAGGTCTGTACATGGTAATGGGAGGAGAACATCAGATCATTACCTATCAGACCTCCGTTATCTTCTTAGTAGAGCTGCACAATGGTTGTAACTGGAAGATTCTGCTGCAGTCCCTATTGATGGTCAGAAAGCAGATTTTTTTTTAAGCAAATGTCACTGAAGATCAATCCGCGAAACTGAGAATTTTGGCAAAAATCTGCCAATCAGTATTTATGTGGTGAAATCAATTTTGCTACAGTCACTCCTCTCATCCCTTTGTTTGCAGATATAAAATGGAACCAAAACTGTACTGCAGTGCTTTGGTGGAACAAAAATGTGTACAGTAAAATTAGCTAATAAAGCTAAAAGAACAAACATGTAATATATTGCAGCTGATCAGTCCTTGTGATGATCATGTGGCGGCAGCATTAGTTTGCTTTTTTTCAGGATTGTTTTCCATTTATTTTCACCTAGGAATCCTGCCAGAAACACACTTCCTGTACTAGAGGGGCAATGCTCACTGTACTATATCTACATAGATGACAACTGTCTGAATTAGTTGGGATAGGTGGTCCCCTCATGTTTAGAGACGTGGTCTGGATGGGACTTACCCATAAAGTGCGGTATGGGGAGTGGGTCCTGCATATGTAGAGGCGGGGTCTGGATGGGACCAATCAGTAAAGTAGGGGTGATTGCCAATCTCCACATATTTAGAGGCAAAGTCTGGGTAACACCATTCCGTAAACTGGGGGTGATTGGCATATCCCACATATTTATAGGTGAGATTTGAACTAAACCAATCTGTAAAGTGGGGCGTGATAGGTGGTCCCCCCATATTTAGAGGTGGGGTCTGGATGGAACCAACCTGTGAAGTGCAGTGTGATGAGTGGTTCCGGCATATTTAGAGGTTGACTCTGGATAAGACCAAGCCATAAAGTGGGGGTTATTGGCAATCCCTGCATATTTAGAGGCGGGGTCTGGATAGTACCAATCTGTATAGTAGGGGCGATTGGCGATCCCCACATATTTATAGGTGGGGTCTGGATGGGAGCAATCTGTAAAGTGGGGTGTTAGAGTTGGTGCTACATAATTAGAGGTGGGGTCTGGATGGAACCAACCTGTAAAGTGCGGTATGATGAATGAATCCGGCATATTTAGAGGTGGGCTCTGGATAAGACCAACCCATAAAGTGGGGGTGATTGGCAATCCCTGCATATTTAGAGGCAGGGTCTGGATAGTACCAATCGGTATAGTGGGGGTGATTGGCGATTCCTACATACTTATAGGTGAGGTCTGGATGGGAGCAAACTGTAAAGTGGGGTGTTAGGGCTGCTTCTACATATTTAGAGGTGGGCTCTGGATAAGACCAAGCCTTAATGTGGGGGTGATCGGCAATCCCTGCATAATGCCCTGTACACACGAAAATGTGTGATAGGACCTTGTTGTCGGAAATTCCGACCGTGTGTAGGCTCCATCACACATTTTCCATCGGATTTTCCAACACACAAAGTTTGAGAGCAGGCTATAAAATTTTCCGACAACAAAATCCATTGTCGGAAATTCCGATCGTGTGTACACAAATCCGACGCACAAAGTGCCACGCATGCTCAGAATAAATTAAGAGACGAAAGCTATTGGCTACTGCCCTGTTTATAGTCCAGACATACGTGTTTTACATCACCGCGTTCAGAACGATCGGATTTTCCGACAACTTTGTGTGACCGTGTGTATGCAAGACAAGTTTGAGCCAACATCCGTCGGAAAAAATTCATGGATTTTGTTGGTGGAATGTCCGATCGTGTGTACAGGGCATTAAGCCTCGTACACGCGATCAGATTTTTGGTAGGGAATTTTGTGATGACAGACTGTTTGCCTAAAATCTGACTGTTCGTATGCTCCATCAGACAATTGTTGTCCAACTTTCGGCCAACAAATGTTGGTTAGCAGGCTAGTAAATTTTCGGCGTATCGTGTGTACACAAGTCCATCACACAAAAGTCTAAAGTACAAACACGCATGTTCTGAATCAATGCTCCCCAAACACGACATTAGCAGAAGGTGCCCAAAGGGTGGCGTTCAAGAGCTGAAGTTCCTCGTAGCACATCACTATGTTCGTGTTTGTTGGCCGACAATTGTGTGCCGTTAGTATGCAAGGCAAACTCCTGGCACACGCCCTTCGGACAAAAGTCTGGCGCTCTGTTGGCCAACAATCCGATTGTGTGTACGAGGCTTAAGACAGAAAGTATGTCAGGACTACAGAATATCTCCTCCTCTCTTCTTCTCCATGGCAGAAGGTCGATTGCAACTAAGAACAATGAAACGGATAAGAGTACAGCACAGGCAGAGAGCACAGGAAGTTATCAGCCACGACTTCTGGCAGGATCAACAACTACTACATGCAATTATTGATTCACTATAACAAAATTCTTTCAATGGTTTGTTTAACCAACCAAAATGGAACAAATAAAAGAAGTCCATTGTTGCAGCTTACATATCTCTTTCAATTTGGAGATTTTCCTGGTGTCTTATTTTTTTTATATTCTGCAGGAGCGCAGGTGTGCGTACGATTCAGCGGTTGGAGGTACAACTCTCTTCCACCTTTCTACTCATTTCACCCCCCCATTTCACCAGAACATCCCGTCCACCAAGTCGGCGAAAAGGAGCAAAGCGCTCTTTCTTCTTCCAAACGAAAAATTCTGGCTCAAAGAATAAAGCTACAGGGAGCGCCATGAAACCCTTCCGCCTAAAAACCTCTAAAATCAACCCCAATCCAGGAATTTCCACTTTCTTTTTTTTAGTTTCAGACCTGAACTATTAAGGCCTCGAAAACCATGGCCAACGCGACGCTAATTAGAAAGCAGTGACTTAGCATTGTAAGTCCCCATCAGGAAGTGATGTTACTGGCAGGATCTCCAGGTAAGAAACTCGACAAATATTCACACAAAAGGATTTGCTTAAAGTGGCCTAAACCCATCAATTCAACAGATTCCCAACAGTAATATTTAAAGCGTGTCAATAATGCTAACTGACACAGTTGCTTGTGCTCTCAACCGAACTGTTAAGCCATCAAATGGCTGGTGCCATAACTGATCACATGTGCAGCAACATGGCAGCTGCAGATCAAACAGAGGCTAAGATGGCAGCTCCCCTGGCTGTAAAGGAGAGAAGGGTTTAGTTCCACTTTAAGAAAACTGCTGTTACTAGCAGGATCTCCAGGTAAGAAAATCTACAAAAAGATTCACACAAAAGGATTTGCTTAATCCGTTGCCGCCGGCCTATGGCAGAATATTTGTCGCTCCAGGTGGACATCATATGACGCTGGGCTGTGCTGCGGTGCGATCTGTCACCTACTGTCTCTACCAGACACAGCTGATGACTGATCACTGTACCGGCCCGCTGTCAGTACCATGTGACCGATGTAACCAATCACAGCAGGTCACATGACAGTTGATGGATGGCTTCCTTTCAAGCCATACATTGTGTACAATTGTGTTGTTAGCTGTAATTGGTCACAGTGATCACATGGTACAGACTGGGCCAATCACAGTTAATCACAACAAAACAAACTAAATAAATCCATTTCATTCAGTAAAATGCTTGCTTATAGTAACAAAATTCATTGCTATATGCAAACATAATGTGTAAAAAAATAAAAATAATAATAATGATCACTTCCCCAGAGTAGCACAATGTTGTCACCAGTCCTTGTCCCTTATCACCACCACACCAGTTATATGGTGACGTTGTACTGCACTGGTGACAGTATGTAAAAAAATAAAAAATATAAAAATGTATTCACTCTTCCCAAAAAATTATGACAAAAAAATACAACTTCAAAAAACTCATCATGTCCCTTACTAAATACCTCAGACTGTCTGCTTTCCAAAAAGGGGTCATTTGGGTGATATTCGGACTGTCCTGGCATTTTAATCTCTTGCCAACCATACACTGTGTATATACAATGGCAAGGCAGTTCTGCTGTGCAGGATCACATACCTAATACATGATCCTGTACTTCCGGGTCTGGGGTGCGTGGGCACTGCCGCCGGCCCGCTTCTGCTGTGATGATTCTGTACACCGGCAGAACGGCGGTCTGTCAGTACAGAAGACATGGATCCTGTTGCTGGGGATCTATTTTTGCAAGGGGGGGTCTATTGTTGCCGGGGAGGTCTTATGTTGCTGGGGAGTCAGTTGTTGAAAGAGATCTACTGTTGGGGGAGGGGTCTATTGTTGATGGCAGCCAGACAGACTATTAATGCTAGCTGTGCGGAGATCTATTGATGCTGCGGGGAGTCTATTGTTGCTGGCGGAGAAATTTTGTTGTGGTTGGTCCATTGTTGTTAGGGGGATCTATTTTACTGCTTTTTTTGATACCCTGTTTCCCCCAAAATAAGACCTAGCGTGATTGTCAGTGATGGCTGCAATATAAGCCCTACCCCCCAAATAAGCCCTACCCTGTTTCCACGAAAATAAGCCCTACCCTGAAAATAAGACCTACAAGGACTTTAACTAGGGCTTATTTGGGGGGTAGGGCTTATATTGCAGCCATCACTGACAATCACGCTAGGCCTTATTTTCGGGGAAACAGGGTAGTATTACCAAATTCCATACAAGTTACTTAGCACCTCAAAATGATACTTGGTTCTGTATTGTCTAAAAGGGATGGTATTGGGAGGTGGGTAGGGGCGGAGAAAAGGGGTGACTTGGAAAGGGGGAGTTCCTGCACCTATTGTCTGAGAAAAAAAGCCCTGCCTAAACCCATCAATTTAAAGGATTCCCAACAGTTACATTCAAAGCGTTTCAATAATGCTAACTGACACAGTTGCTTGTGCTCTCAACCAAACTGTCAAGCAATCAAATGGCTGGTGCCATAACTGATCACATGTGCAGCATCATGGCAGCTATGGATCAAACAGAGGCTAAGATGGCAGCTCCCCTGGCTGTAAAGGAGAGAAGGGTTTAGTTCCACTTTAAGAAAACTGTATACAGAGAGACTTGATGCCAGACATAATAAATATAGATTTGGGGATTACATACACATTCAAGGAACTAGGATCACCATCAGGCCGCCACTGCTAACCTCTCCTCCTGGAAAAGTCAGCTGCCTGGCTGTCATGCTGATCCTCTGGCTCTGAGCCTTTCTCTTGCACTGACCCAGAACAAGTACATAGATTAGGAGATCTTCTTTCATTGGCTCCATGCTTGTTCTGGGTCACAGCCAGGTAATCAGCATTTTCAGAAGCTTGTGAGCAATGATAAGCTGTGTATTTCTCACATATTACGTTTTAACCTGTGAGGATGGAAATATTGGATCCGCCATTGGTGACGTGTTAAAGGTACAGACGCTGTCATTGTGATCTGAGAGAAGATGTCCCTCCACCACACTGTCTCTGCTGTCCAGACTTACTGTACACAAAGAGGAGCCATTCTTCTGTATCTCCGGGGATCCCATCTTCATAGAGACCAGCTATGGCGGCCTATAAGTCTAATCCAGGGAGAGTGGTCAAGGTTTCCATGGAGACCATCTATGGCGCCCTATTTGTCCAATCCAAGGAGAGTGGTCAGGGTTTCCATAGAGACACGCTATGGTAGCTTGAGAATCCAACCCAGGGAGTGTGAGCAGTGTTTCGATGAATGGCGGCCTGTGAAGATAATCCAAGGACAGGTTTCCATAGAGACCAGCCATGGCAGCCTGTGAGTCCAAGCCAGGGAGGGTGGGGGTTTCCATTGAGACCAGCTATGGCGGCCTGTGAGGATAATTCAGGGAGAGGGGGCAGTGTTACCATGGAGACTAGCTATGGTGACCAGTGAGGCCAATCCAGGGTAAGTGAGCAAGGTTTCCATGGAGACCAGCTGCAGTGGCCTATGAGTCTAGCCAAGGATACTAGTCAGGGTTTCCATGGAGACTAGCTATGGGGTGCCTGTGAGTCAAATCCAGTGAGAGTGTGCAGTGTTTCTATGGAGACCAGCTATGGAGGCTTGCGAGTCCAGTCCAAGGAGAATGGTCAGAGTTTCCATGGAGACCAGCTATGGTGACCTGTGGGCCCAATCAAGGGAAGGTGAGCAAGGTTTCCATGGAGACTGTCAGGTTCCCTCCCAGAGGCTCAGACAATTATTATAAGGAATAAAGTGGGCGGAGCTAAGCCCAGTGCCACATGACAACAAAATAATAAAAACCTTTTATAAACACAATGGCGGACAATGGGGGACACAACAAGACCATTTTATACAGAAGTAGTACACAAATTGTACCACAGATTTACCACAATGTTCCAGCCCGAGTCATTTATTCCTCTCTCACTGCAGATCACTAGGGCAAAATTAAACCTGACTCCGCCCACTTCTTAGTTATGCGTCGGTTTAGGCCGCGTTCATATCTGTGCGGTTTGAAGCACTTCAGCCATCATACGGCAATGCATAGCAACAGGAATCCCATTATTTCCTATGGGGTCCGATTACACCTATGCTTTGTGATGCGACTTAAAAATGGTGGTGCAGGCGCCTCATTACAGGAGTAAAATTTTTTTACGTCCGAGCAACATAGCAGGACATGGGGTTTGCCGTCTGCCAGTTTTTCAGCCAGGCTTCCAGGAGGCCTTCACATAGCCTACATGTATGATAATAAATCTAATGAACATTTTACAAAGATGTGAAGTTTGGTATTTTCTGGGGCCCCGTGACTACATAGGAACTTTTCTGAAAAAGGGAAACTTTAACCCTTTCGCTGCCAGAGCTATTTTTTGCAGGTTTTGCACAATCTTTAATGCCACATAATATCAGAACAGCAGTTTATCAAGTGTAAAATATCAGTAAAAAATACACTAGAGTTAAAGTATAACTAAAGGCAAAACTTTTTTTTTAGTTTTGGATAGAGCGGAGAGGGATTAAAACCCCTGTTCGTTTTTTATTGCTGTCTGTCCCATGGTTAGGGAGATTCACCCTCTCTATTTGTCCTGTTTACCATTATCATTGACAGTGAAAGTAAAAGAAAATCCCAAATTTTGGGTTGTCCCCAGAAAAGTAATAGAGGGGAAATCCTCTAATGGGGACACTAGTTCTGGTGATCTGGGGGACCCCAAGGAATCCCCTTATTTTGCAGAGATTTTCTTTCACTTCCTGTTTGGCTATGAGACAGGAAGTGAAGGGAAATCTCCACAATGGGACAAAGATGGCAAAAGTAAAGCATACAGGGGTTATAACCCTCCCTTACTCTATCCAAAATAAAATAAAAAGTTTTGCCTATAGTTCTATTTTAAGTTTAGGGCACACAAAAACAATATATGACCCATTTTTTTTTAGAAAAAGCTCAGAAAAAGTTTAGAAAAAGAATGAGGTTGTGCTGAGTAGATTGATAGCCCACATGTCAAGCCCTAAAATTGGGTGCTCCGTGAAATGACGACAAACTTTGGTACCCTATATTTTCCATAGGCAACACTTTAATGTGTATCAATGCTCTTCTAAAGATGATGCACAAGAAAGACCACAGTTTGTTGAAGACAAGCAGACTAAGGACATGGATTACTGGAACCATGTCCTGTAGTCTGATGAGACCCAGATAAATGTATTTGGTTCAGATGGTGACAAGCATGTGTGGCGGCAACCAGGTGAGGAGTACAAAGACAAGTGTGTCTTGCCTACAGTCAAGCATGGTGGTGGGAGTGTCATGGTCTGGGGCTGCACGAGTGCTGCTGGCACTGGGGAGCTACAGTTCATTGAGGGAACCATGAATGCCAACATGTACTGTGACATACTGAAGCAGAGCATGATCCCCACCCTTCAGAGACTGGGCCGCAGGGCAGTATTCCAACATGATAACGACCCCAAACACACCTCCAAGACAACCACTGTCTTGCTAAAGAAGCTGAGGGTAAAGGTGATGGACTGGCCAAGCATGTCTCCAGACCTAAACCCTATTGAGCATCTGTGGGGCATCCTCAAACGGAAGGTGGAGGAGCGCAAGGTCTCTAACATCCACCAGCTCTGTGATGTCGTCATGGAGGAGTGGAAGAGGACTCCAGTGGCAACCTGTGAAGCTCTGGTGAACTCCATGCCCAAGGGGGTTAACGCAGTGCTGTAAAATAATGATGGCCACACAAAATATTGACACTTTATGCCCAATTTGGACATTTTCACTTAGGGGTGTACTCACTTTTGTTGCCTGTGGTTTAGACATTTATGGCTGTGTGTTGCGTTATTTTGAGGGGACAGCAAATTTACACTGTTATACAAGCTGTACACTCACTACTTTACATTGTAGCAAAGTGTAATTTCTTCCGTGTTGTCACAGGAAAAGATATAATAAAATATTTACAAAAATGTGAGGGGTGTACTCACTTTTGTGAGATACTGTATGTGGCATTTTTAAAAACAAAATAAAAGAAATGGATGCAGGACTTTAAATGAGGTATGTCTTTGTGGGTAAAAGATATTGTAACTATGATATATTACCAAAGACTATTAATTGTAACCAGTCCCCAATGGGTAGTCCCTATGATGAACAAACTAAATAAATATTTCTTGTGTACAATATAGGCATGATATAAACATATTCAATGCACAATAGTCACATATTTAATATTTGTACATAAAAGGACATAATTGGTACAAAGGACAATAACAGAAAAAAGTATTATACATAATTGTAATAATAAGCAGTACATAATAAAACATGAAAGGCACAGAATATTTGTAAAATGAATTCATAATAATACAAGCTGTAAACCTGGCACCCTTGAGTTTGGACTCAAAGCGTTTCATAGCGCTTAAGGCCAATTATCAGGAGTAGGATGCTATAAAATAAATGAAATAAGGAAAAAATAAGTAAATGGACCTTCATCTAGTATATTTAGTACAAAAGGCTCTCCAGCTAGGAAATAAAATGTAATATAATGATGGTACTTTACCTATGAAATATCTCATGGGTATAAACCTGCAGCTACTGTGTTTGGACAAACATAGCCTGGAGAAGTTGATCTCCTCTGGGGTTGAGGCGGGAGAACCCAGATCGGTATAATCCCCTCACCTTCCCGTCCGATACATTGGGCAGGCTAGGTGGGAGATCATGAGGCCAAACAGCCGGAGGCAGGAGCGAACGACCGCAAACAGGTGAACGGGGTAGAAGGTCTAAAAGCCCAGGATGTGGTGAGATTCCTGTACAGTGGGCACATCCATGAGTGGAGTGTCCATCGAGAGACCCTGCAAGACATACAATGAGTTACTGAATAAATGTGGAATAGGTATAATGTGTATATAGGAATGAGTGAAATAATATAGATGTATGTGTATGAATGAGTGTATGTAAAGGTGGATATATGTATATGTGTATTTGTATGCACGTGTATGTGTGTGTGTGTGTGTGTGTGTGTGTGTGTGTGTATATGTCTGTATGTGTATGTGTGTGTATGAGTCTGAGGTCCTGGGAAGTTCCTTACATACCTGAAGGTCTAGCGGGATAAAAAGTGACTCGTGCCGTCAAGATGGAAACAGCCTGTGAGCAGCCATCGGCTCCCCCCGGTTTTTTTTTTACTACAAAAATTCCAACAATTAGATTACTAGATTACTAAGACTAAACTTATATGTCAATCTGGCCATATATTAGACAACTAGTGGCCTAGTTGTGGCCTTGTAACTCATTGTATGTCTTGCAGGGTCTCTCGATGGACACTCCACTCATGGATGTGCCCACTGTACAGGTATCTCACCACATCCTGGGTTTTTAGACCTTCTACCCCGTTCCCCTGTTTGCGGTCGTTTGCTCCTGCCCCCGGCTGTTTGGCCTCGTGATCTCCGGGAAGGTGGGGGATTATACTGGTCTGGGTTCTCCCGCCTCAACCCCGGAGGAGATCAACTTCTCCAGGCTATGTTTGTCCAAACACAGTAGCTGCAGGTTTATACCCATGAGATATTTCATAGGTAAAGTACCATCATTATATTACATCTTATTTCCTAGCTGGGGGGCCTTTTGTACTAAATATACTAGATGAAGGTCCATTTACTTATTTATTCCTTATTTCATTTATTTTATAGCATCCTACTCCTGATGAATGGCCTTAAGCGCCATGAAACGCGTTGAGTACATACTCAAGGGTGCCAGGTTTACAGCTTGTATTATTAAGAATTCATTTTACAAATATTCTGTGCCTTTCATGTTTTATTATGTACTGCTTATTATTACAATTATGTACAATACTTTTTTCTGTTATTGTCCTTTGTACCAATTATGTCCTTTTATGTACAAATATTAAATATGTGACTATTGTGCATTGAATATGTTTATATCGTGCCTATATTGTACACAAGAAATATTTTTTTAGTTTGTTCATCATAGGGACTACCCATTGGGGACTGGTTACAATTAATAGTCTTTGGTAATATATCATAGTTACAATATCTTTTACCCACAGAGACATACCTCATTTAAAATCCCACATCCATTTCTTTTATTTTGTTTTTATATGTTTTCTAGGGATGGAGGCATGTCTCTGTTATGGTTGGGCTGACTTGGGTCACTTTCTGTTTTTTATCTTGTTTATTTTTAAAAACTTTATTTAATAAAAGTTTCATTTGTGTTATTTTTGTGACTGGTCCTCTGTAATGAGACATCAGGGTCTTTTATCCAAAGTCCATGATTTAATTACCTCAATACCAGCATGTTTCTTCATTGCCAAAAAAGACAAGGCAACAAATTAGATTAGGTTAGGGTGTCTACTTTCCAAAAAAGGGGTAATTTTAGGGGTGTTCCGGCTTTTTTATTTGATAGGTTTTATAACAGCATGTAAAGTAGTAGTCTCCAAACTGCAGCCCGTGGGCCCAATGTGGCCCTTTGCTTGCCTATATCCAGACCTTGGGGCACCATTCTATCCATTGCCACCAATGATGGAGAACCATTCCTCCCACTGACACAAATAACGGAGAACCATTCCTCACACTGGCACCAATGATGGAGAACCATTCCTCCCACTGGCACCAATGATGGAGCGCTAGAAAGTAAGCGATTGGTCACTTGTGTACAGTGCACACTCCATGCCAATCATGAACAGCTGGAACAAGGGGCCAGAAAATGGGCACAGGGTGGTACATCCATTCTTCCTGTCGCCAGAGTACCCACCATCAGTGTACCTGTCATCAGAGTACCCACCATCAGAGTACCTGTCATTAGAGTACCCTTTATCAGAGAACCTGCCATCAGAGTACCAGTCATCAGAGTACCAGTCATCAGAGTACCTGCCATCAGAGTACCTGCCATCCATCCATCCCGTCAGAGTACCTGTCATCCATCCATCCCATCTGAGTACCTGTCCCGTGATCCCATCAGGAGTACCTGTCTGCAGCCAATGACTATCAAGGTGCAGCCCATTAGTCCATGATGTTCAGCCCATTAGTCCCTGACGTTCAGCCCATCAGTGTCACCCGTCATACAGCCACTATGTCTAGAAAGGTATACACTCCAGAAGAGGCATATCAAATTCTGAGTCTGACCGATGAGAGCAACGGGGAGTTCTCAGTTCTGATTCCGATTCTGGTTCGGAATATGAGCCCGTCGAAGGCAGCACATCAGGATCTGAATCAGAGGAGGAAGTAGTCCTTCGAAAAAGAAGACGGTCTGAACGCAAGGCAGCTACCAGTAGTGCCAGCGGCACTAGACCTCCCAGGAGGAAAGGCCCAGTACAAGTGCGGGAATTGCATGACAAAGAATTAGGGCCCAAACCCAGCTTCCAGATGCCTTGGCAAACCCATTGTGGCTGCTTTCTAGCACAGGGTCAGCCACGATCCCCCCTTTCACAGCACAGCCAGGTATGGAGGTCAACAAGGTTTTTTTCCGAAATTGATTTTTTAAATTTATTTTTCCCTGACGAATTAGTTCAAGGCATTGTGAACCAAACCAATCTTTTTGTCCAACAATACATTGAAAATAACCCCAGCTCAAGCTATGCCCGCCCTTTTGAATGGAGACCTCTAACAGTAGAGGAGCTTAAACTGTTTTTAGGCCTAACGCTCAACATGGTGCTTACAAAAAAAATGAAGTGCATAAATATTGGTCGACCAACCCTATCCACCACATGCCAATTTTTTAATCTGTCATGTCCAGGTCCCGATATGAAATGTGCTCTTCCTGCATTTCAATGATAACTCACAATGCCCCCCCCCCCCCCCCCCGAAATCACCCAGACTTTGATAAATTATATAAAATTTGCCCCCTAATTAATTTTTTTCTCCAAGGGGTTTGCCGAAATGTGTATCCCTAACAAATCTCTGTGGACGAATCCCTGGTCCATTTCACAGGCCGGCTGGGAATCAAGTAGTATATCCCCAGTAAGAGGGTGAGGTACGGGTTGAAGCTCAACAGGCTCTGCGAAAGCTCCACCGGATATGTGCACTCATTCCGCGTGTACGAAGGCAAAGACTCCCAGCTCCAGCCCCCTGAGTGTCCTTCGTACATGGGAATAAGCGGAAAAATTGTCTGGGAGTTGGCATTCCCACTCCTCCAAAGGCGTATCACATTTACATTGACAATTACTATACCAGTTTGCCCCTTTTCCGCCACCTATACCTGAAAAATACCTTGGCCTGTGGTACAGCAAGGAAAAACACAAAGGGCTTCCCACAGAATCTAGTCACCACAACGCTACAAAGGGGGGAATCGACAAGCTTGAGGAACAAGGAAGTGTTGGCTGTGAAGTGTAGAGATAGGAAGATGTGTACATCATGTCCACCATCCATGATGACACCTCCATCATCTATCAAAAATCGACGGAAACACCTTCCTAAAGTTTATTGAAGACATTGTCACTGCCCTGATATATCAACAAGTATCCCCCCCGCAGAAAGCATTCACTCTGATTGTGTCAGCAGACTACATGAGCACCATTTTCCTGACTATATTCCACCATCAGGATCCGGAAGACGATGCCAAAAAAAATGTTGGGTGTGCACCAAAAGAGGAGTTAGGAAAGGCACCAGTTTCCATTGTCCCCAATGTCCCTCCCAACCTGGCCTTTGCATCGGAGAATGCTTCAGACACTATCACACTGTAAACCATTAGCCCATATTTCCCGTTTTCAGTTTCTGTCCTGAATATTTCCCTGGTGCCTCAACTAACCATATCATTGCCTTCCACATGAACCAACCCTGGTCTGTTCATCGACCATGCCTCTGGCAGTCGTCTGCATTGTTTATCCGCCATGTTTCTGCCATTCACGTGAACTGACCCTGGACTATCGACTATGCCTCTGCCTACCGTCTATTTCTGCCTTTTACCTGCACTGACCTCGGCCTGTTGACCATGTTTTTGCCTGCCCCTTGGACTGATCTTTCACCCTGCTACACAGAGGTCTCACATATGTGAGGGGCTCCAGAATAGTGTTTTGAGTTGAGAAAACAGTTTTTTGGTTTTCTGTGTTCCCAGAACAAGGTCTGGTTGTCCGGAGGCTTCAAAGAGATTTGGGTGGGAGAAGCCTCTACCCTTGTCCCCATTCTTTCCTGACCGATGCCCTAAGCTTGATGGTTCTGCCTTCTCCCTGGACAAATACTTTGGCTGTGCTGACCATATCTCTGCCTGCTGCCTGTACTAACTATGGACAGTATACCTGCCTGCTGCATGAACAATCCTTTTGCTGCTGCGGACCACATCCCTGCCTGCTACCTGGACCAATGCTTTGGCTGTGCTGACAACATCTCTACCTGTACTGACTATGGACACTTATTCCTGCCTGCTGCCTGTTTTGCTGTCACTGTCCACGTTCCTGCCTGCTGCCTTGACCAATGCTCTCCTCTGTGGACCACTCCACTACTAAAACCGCAGGTAATTTTTTCTTTACCCTTTGCTAAGCAGAATGTATTTTGGTTTGTAATTGGCATGTACAGTACATGCTATGTGTTAGAAATATGATGGGCTTTCAACAATGTGATAGGTTGGCAGGAAATTATATGTGTAATTTATGCTCCTAGAACGCCTGACGGTGCTACTTCAATATTGGGCCTCTCTATGTGACCAGGCTGTGTAAAAGTCTCACACATGTTGTATCGCCATAGTCAGGAGGGGTAGCAGAATGTGTTTTGGGGGCTGTCATTTTTGCTCTGTACATACTATGTGTTGGAAATATCTTATAAATGGACAAATTTGTATAAAAAAAAATGCGTTTTCATTTTTTTTCCACATTTTCCAAAATCTTCTGGAAAAAAATGAACCGTTCATAAGACTCATTATGCCACATAGATTATACATTGGGGTGTTAGCTTTCCAAAATGGGGTCATTTTGTGGGTGGTTCCATTGACCTGGTGCTCCAGGGCCTTCAAAAGTGTGATAGGTTGTCATCAAATGAGACGTGCAATTTATGCTCGTAGAACGCCTGGAGGTGCTACTTGGATGTTGGACCTCTGTATGTGGCCAGGCTGTGTAAAAGTCTCACACATATGGTATCGCTATACTCAGGAGGAGTAGCAGAATGTATTTTGGGGTGTCATTGCAAGCATGCATGTGTTGTGTGAGAGAAAAAAAACTTATTATCACAATTTTGTGTAAGAAAAAAATAAAAATAAAAATTTCTTTTCCCAAGAACTGTGGGAAAAAATTACTTCAAAAAACTTCAACTTCAAAAAACTCACCATGCCACTTACTAAATACCTTGGAATGTCTGCTTTCCAAAAAGGGGTCATTTGGGGAGTATTTGTACTTTCTTGGCTTGTTAGGGTCTCAAGAAATGAGATAGGCCTTCAGTACATCAGATGTGATCAGTTGTGATCAATTTCCAATGATTTGCACCATAGCTTGTAGACTCTATAACTTTCACAGAGACCAAATAATATACACTAATTTGGGTTATTTTTACTAAAGATATGTAGCAGTATACATTTTGGCCCAAATTTATGAAGAAAAATTACTTATTTGCAAAATAATTAGTTTGGGTACAGTGTAGCATGACTGAGTAATTGTCATTCAAAGTGTGAGAACGCTGAAAGCTAAATATTGGTCTGGGCAGGAAGGGTGTATAAATGCCCGGTATTGAAGTGGCATTCAATAAAAAAAGTTATATTAAAATAGAAATAAAAAAGAAATCCATTTAGGAGAACAGAATGCCATTTCCTCTATTGCAGTGACATTGATCCTCGGAGACTCTGACTGGGCCGGTCACACGGTAAACGCTTCCTTCTATCTATCTTGTCTGATCCGGAGACGGTGGCAAAAGTTAATTTCTGCAATAATTGATTTGTGCCTTCTGCCTGATGGAACACGCCATAAATATTCACGTTTTACATGATTAAATAATGCGCACAGAAATAGCTCCCCCTCCCCCACGTCAACATTCGAGCCTTCAGATCTGCGGGAATGCGGTGTGGAACAATACGACGGCGGCGTTAAGTATTTTTTTTTTAGTAGACGTGGCCTCAGAAAGGCAGATGATTTCATTTTCTACACCATCATCAATTTTACAGGCCCTGTTCTCATTCTCTGGGAGCGGTAAGCAGGAGTCAGCCGCCGCAGCGCCGCCGATGTACAACAATGCATGCGGGCTCTGTAACGGGGTCACGGGGCCAAGGACATACTGGAAACATGACTTGATTTAAATTCACAGAGCTCGCTTGGGGAGGTTTAACCCGTTCAGAGGTTGGAAGATGAAACAGACAGGCGCAAGATCAAACCAGATAGAGCCCGCCTCATAATCTGGCTGGAGGACGCCCAGCTTCATCTAGTCCAGCATTTCTCAACATTTTTTTCAGCTGTAGCACCCTTTAAAACAGTGGCAGACGTCCCCCTAATCCATGCGCCCGGCCCCTAATCTACATGCAGGGCGCCGGACGCATGGTTTCCAATGGATTTTTTTTTTTTTTTTTTTAGAAGCACATGATCAGAGCCTGAGGCTCTAATTGGCTTCAAAAAGGGTGGGCTCGGGGCGTAGAGCACTGCACCCGGAGCCAACCTAGTTGTGTGACATTCTCAAATTAATATTTGCTAATATCTTCTGGTTTCTCCTCCCGGCCAATCAGGAAGCGGGTCCTGAGACCCGCTTGAACAAGAGTCCTAAGACCCGATTGGGCGTGAGTCCTAAGTCCTGATTGTCCACGAGGAGAAGCGACCGCCGGGACTCAGGAGGAGACACAGCGGGGGAAGCCGCCGAAGCTGCAACCTGGATGGGGTAAGTGCGAGGCTGGCGGGGGGCCTGGTGGGCTACGGGCTAGCAATCGAACGACAAGGGGGGAGTGGAAATGGCGGTCAAGCGAGCAAGCAAGCGCCAGGGGTGGGGTGGTTGGTTGGCTAGGGTGGCTTGCTGGCTGAAGGGGCTGCGAGCCGCCCTCCCCCCCCCAAGAAAATTGAGCACCAGCCGCCACTGCTTTAAAAGTACGCAAAATTCAGAGACACCCGGTGAGGAGAAGGACAGAACAGAGCTCTGTAAATGTAAACATAAAAGGGCATGAAAACCATTACATCACTTAGTAAAGACAACACATGGTAAACACAAAACACTGGCTAGGCACACAGTTAAAGCGGAGTTCCAGCCTGGGGAAAAAAAACAAACACTGTAGCTGCTGACTTTTATTATAAGGACACTTCCCTGTCCAGGGAACCCGCAAAATATCGGCAACCCGAGGTGAAACCCATCGGTTTCGGGTGCAGGCGCCGGCATTGCAAGTAAGGGCGGGGGGGGGAGGAGGCGGGCCGAATGCAATCGCGGAAGTGACCGCGACGACATAGGACTGAAGAAAAAAAAAATGCTAGAAAGATACCAAAAAGACGAAAAAAAAATCCAAAAATGAGGGGGGGGGGGGGTCAATTGTTTGAGACCGACGAGTTCTCTTTTTTGCCTAGAACTCTGCTTTAATCCTTTGATCTCCCTAGATGTTCAACCCCTTCCCAGCCAGTGTCATTAGTACGGGGACAGTGCATATTTTTTAGTCAGTGTCCGATAGTTGGTCGCAATATTGCAGTGCCGCTATAAGTCGTTGATCGCCAACATTACTAGTAAAAAGTAAATAAATAAAAATTCCAGTATATACTGTACATACCATAGTTTGTAGATGCTATAACTTTTGTGCAAACCAATCAATCTATGCTTATTGGGATTTTTTTTTACCAAAAATATGTAGAAGAATACATATTGGCCTAAATTTATGAAGAAATGTGATTTTTAAAAATTTTTTTTTATTGGATGTGTTTTATAGCAAAAAGGAAAAAATATTTTGTTTTTTAAATTGTTGGTCTTTTTGTTTTGTCTATTGCGCAAAAAACAAAAAAACAACAAAAAAAAAAATTAAAAAAAATAAAAACCACCAAAGGACATGATATTCATTTATGTACAGCATTTCCTGACGGCGCAATTTTCATTTAAAGTAACGCAGTGCCGTATAGCAAAAAAAAGGGCCGCCCTGGTCATGAAGTGGGGTAAATCTTCTGGAGGTCAAGTGGTTAATCAGCCCTAAACGAATCCATATTATAATAGGTGATTAGTTGACTGCAGTGCAGTGTTTTATATCAATGTGTTTCTCAGTGTCTCAATCCCAGCTTGGAACGGATTCTCCATAGAGCAGTTTAAGCGGCGGTTTGACGTCTCACGCCGATAACACAGCCCTGAGTGCAGATTTGATGTACAAGGATGTGATTTAATAGGGAATTGTTTGCTTTCACCACGCCCCATCCAGCCCCAGTCAATTACTACAAACACCATGACAACTGCGTTAGCCGCGAACACTGAAGATTGAACCAGCCCAGGCAAGAAGCCAACGACTCTGCGCTCCTCCGGGAGAGAAAACCGAACGTCATTTTTCATACAAAGTCCTACTGCCTTTCTGAGTTTCCCCGTTGCCTTAAAGGGAAACTCAAACTACATTCTCTGTATTCATCAAAGCAGTGGCGGCTGGTGGGTTCTTCTTTTGGGCGGGGGGGCAGCAAACAACCAGCACCCCCCCCCACAGGCAGTCCGGCACTTACCCGCTCGTGTGGCGGAGCTGTGGTGTCCTCTCCTCCTCTCTGCTCGTGGCGGCTTCGGTGTCCGCTCCTCCAGCTTCTAGCACAGTGTCTCCTCTTCCACCAAAGGGCTGGGCATCCAAAAGGATCACCTGACGCTTTGGCCAATCGGTAAGCAGGTCTCACAGACCTGCCTCCTGATTGGCGGGGAGGAACTTTAGTGTGATAATAATGAAAATTCATTTGCTATGGTCACACAACTGGGTGGCCTCGGAGAGCAATGCTTTGCGCTCCAAGGCCACCCTTTTTTGAAGCCTCATAGAGCCTCTGGCTCTAATCAGGTGCTTCAAAAAAACACCCACCCCGTATTGGAATCCATGGTCTGGTGCCATTGATATGTAGGGGTGCACCGAATGGAAATTTTGGTGCCGAAACCGAAAATGAAGGATGCACTAGGCTGAAAACCGAAAATGACAGTTTTTAAAAAAATATTGAAATTTTTATATATAATTGTATTTTATTCAACTTTTTAATTAATATCATCAATTTAAATTAGTATGAATTTATTGTTAGCCATTATTGACACCTTTAGTGCAAGAAAGGTCAAGAAAAATGCAGTCTCTAACCATCTCTTGTATCATGTCTGCAATCTCTTACTTAAACACATTGCTAATAGTATTAGAAAAATTTCCATTCGGTGCACCTCTAGCAAATATGATACAGGAGATGGTCAGAGACTGCAGACATGATACAGGAGATGGTCAGAGACTGCAGACATGATACAGGAGATGGTCAGAGACTGCAGCCATAGTACAGGAGATGGTCAGAGACTGCAGACATGATACAAGAGATCAATGTAGCCTCACCAGTGTCCATCAAATGTAGCCTGACCAGTGCCTGTCATATGCAGCCTGCCTGTGCCCAGCAGCCTCACCAGTGCCTGTCATATGCAGCCTACCAGTGCCCAGCAGCCTCACCAGTGCCCATCATATGCAACCTCACCAGTGCCCTTCATATGCAGCCTACCTGTGCCCGGATCAGAGCGGCGATCTCCGTGTGTCACGGAGCTGGATTTGAATTGCCCGGGCCGCAGTAACAATGTCTTGCCTCCTGTGATCACGTCACACTGATTCAATGTCCCGGCATTGGATCAGTGTGCCGTCTATCACAGGAGGTGGGACATTGTTACTACGTTCAGCTCCGTGACACATGGGGTTCACGGCAAGGAGAGGAGGAGGAGGGAGGGGAGGAGGAGGAAGTGGAGGACTCGGCATGCCAGGGTGACACTCCAGTAATGGGCGGCACCCTGGGGCTGACACCGCCCCCTTTCGGTATCGGCTATTTCTTTCTTTCGCCCAAATAAAAAAAAAAAAAGTTTTCAGCCGATAATTTTCGGAAGCAGAAATTTCGGTGTACCTCTACTGTAATGTAGATCAGGGACACCATTGATCCTGACCAAATCTCCAACTTCTTTTGCAGAAATGCAGCCCCATACTTGCAAGGAACCTTCGCCATGCTTCACAGTTGTTTGCAGAAACCAATTATTGTCCCGCTTTCCAGCCCTTCGCCAACAAACTGCCTCCTGCTACAGCCAAACATTTCACATTTTGACTCATCAGTCCAGAGCACTGTTTTCCTTGCATCTATCTAGCAAGGTTACTTTGCGGTATAAGCAAGGAAGCTCAGACCTCTGCAGTGTACAAATGTGCTTTTACTACACAAAAATGCTATACATACAAAACTATTACAATATTAGGAATACAATACAAGACTGACAGATATATCAAGCAAGATGCCTAGCACAAGAACAGAAACTGTGCTCTGTAAACAGTAGTAACACGCTTGAAAGTTACTTAACACAGGTTACGGTGTGTTCATAATTCCCATTGGCAATGAGAACCCAAAGCTTCTATAAACAGTTCCTGGAGATCAGGTGAAAGCGTCTTCAGGATTCTTTTGGCTGGTGCAGACTTTTCCTGGTTCCAAGGCATGTTGGAAAGTCCTGTCCAGCTTATCCATGACAACCTTTTATATGTCAGGTTGTTTACCATAGTTCCAAAACAGACTGCTCAAACTGTCCCATTGTTTGTGGACAGCCTGTGTACTTGTTACCAAGGCATTCGTTTGAGAAGCATCCACTCAAACACAACGTGATTTCTGTTTCTATCTAAACAGATTGTTCCAGTCTTATAAAATATATTATATATATGATTTTTTCTATATCAAACGCAACACAAGCATCGGCTGCCATATTTTTGTGCATAGGAAGGCTAAGAGAACTACATTTTCCTAGCACCCTAGTCCAGGAGAGGATCCTGTACAACGGTGCAAACTGAGGGGAAGTCCGGAAATCAAATTTAAAGGAATTGGTAATAAGTAAATGCTCCCCCTGGCATCTTAACTGCTGCATCAAATGAAAGGGAGATTTGAAGCTTTGACTGACCAAATTGTGTCAGCAGAAGCTGCAATGCTACAGCGGTTGCCAAAATTGCTAATAAGTATTACAGGAAAGAAATCTGCTGAATTGATCCCTCAGTTCCTAATTTATTGAAGTCTACAGGACATCAGAGGTGCCGAGCATCCAGAGGAGCGAGGAGGAGGAGGAGGAGAGTCCTAAATACTGCACTCACTTTGCAAGAGATAATTTCATTATGAAGAGGTCTATAGGACAATCAATCAATGGACAATCAATAGATTTCATTAGAAGCCATCAAATAATGCAGATAATGTGATTTTTGTTTCTTTAACCACTTCAATACAGGGCACTTAGACACCTTCCTGCCCAGGCCAATTTTCAGCTTTCAGCGCTGTCGCAGTTTAAATGAGAATTGCACAGACATACAACACTGTACCCAAACAATTTTATCATTTTGTTCCCACAAATAGAGCTTTATTTTGGTGGTATTTGAATACCTCTGCGGTTTTTATTTTTTGCGCAACAAATAAAAAAAGACCGAAAATTTTGAAAAAAAACAAGTTTTTCTTTGTTTCTGTTAAAAATTTTTGTAAACAAGTACGTTTTCTTCTTCAATGACGGACACTGATATGGTTGCACTGATGGGCACTGATGGCGGCACTGATGGGCACCAATGAGGTGGCACTGATGAGGTGGCACTGACAGGCACTGATGATGGGCACTGATAGGTGTCACTGATAGGTGGCACTAATGGGCACTGATAGGTGGCACTGGTATGCGGCACTGATGGGCACTCAGAGGCAGCACTGATGAGCACTCATAGGCGGCACTGATGGGTACTTATGGGTGGCACTGAGAGGTGGCACGGATGGGCACTGATATTTGGGCACTGATGGGCACAGATGGGCACTGATAGGTGGCACAGATGGACACTGATGGGTGGCACTGTTGACACTGATTGGTGGCACTGATGACATTGATGGGTGGCATTGCTGGGCATCACTGAACTATAATGGTGCCAGTCAGTGCCCA
>NC_133334.1:262640288-262647062 GCF_042186555.1 Aquarana catesbeiana | reverse complement strand
AGTACTGATGTTGATGTCAATGATCTAGTTCCCAGGCAGGCAGCTTCTACATCCCAGAGGTCCTCAATCATCTCCTTGGCTTGTAGTGTCCAAAAAGTTTCAGGTATCCAAGAGCAGCCCCCCCCCCCCATCGGGGCTAGAAAAAACATAAGGACATCTCCATATCTGATATTAATACAATACTGTATCCCTCCTCTGGGTCATATTTAAAACCAAATAGCCAATAGGATTGTACTTACAATCCTATTGGCAATTGGGTGTTTGGTTTTAAATATGGCCCAGAGGAGGGGATATTGTATTGATAGGGGGATGTCCTTATGTTTTTTTCTAGCCCCGTTGAAGGGGCGTTCGGGGACACCTGAAATGGGTTGAATACTTTTTGGATTGTCCCCCTGACTTTTATTGGAAAAAAGTTGATTCTGGATTTCTTAGTATTGATGTGGCACATCAATTTCCATTTATGAGCTTGTTTTCTCCAACTTTTGTGAGTGCATTTTACCCTCCTTATTTTAATAATCTTATACACTGATCTTAGATGGTGGCACCTTCTGGTTTTTCGTTTGTTTTGAATCCTTCCCTAGTGTATAAAGAACTTGGGTATGCATACACCTTGCTAAAAATTGAGTCTTGACCCTCTTTACTCACCAGCAACACTTATGGTAAGGAGCTCAAATATTTCATTATAATTTTACAAAGACGTAAGCAACTGCTGATCACACAATATCATGCATTATATTGGTCACAGATTCTAGAGCTCAAAGGAAAAGTCATGGAGAGGGCTCCATGTCCACAAGAAGAGATCCTGCTCAGGAGAATACAGGACCACACTAGAGGGTACATGAAGAAGCACATGTCACGGGGCACACTAAGCTACTGGACTGAAACTGGTCATTATTTCTGTTCAATATTCTTTAGATTTACCTTCAATCGTGTAGTGCAAGGGCCTGCCTGATTGCATACAAATTGAATTTTTTTAGGTTTGACCTCCTATTATATGGCTTTGGTAAATATAAAGGAAAGTTGTACAAGATAATTGTATATTGTATGGCCAGCCTAAGACACAGAAGCATACCGAATGCACTAGAGTCACAGAGGTCACTGGGTGACACAGGGTGTTCAAGGTGCTCTGGAGTCTACAGGGTTACATAGGATGCTCTGGAGTCACTGAGTGCACAGGACGCTCGGGGTGCTCTGGAGTCATTGGGGATACAGGGTTACATAGGATGCTTTGGAGTCACACGGTGCACAGGGCGCTTGGGGTGCTCTGGAGTCACTGGGTGTTACAGGATGCTCCGGTGCTCTGGAGTCACTTTTTGACACAAGATGCTTCAGGTCCTCTGGAATCATTGGGTTTAGTGGGTGTTACTGGATGCTCGGAGTGCTTAGTCACTATGGCTTTGGCAAAGCAACACGTTGCTCAAATGCTGAACTGCGTGCCACTTCACCGTTTAATGTCAGTGGCAGTTAGGAGAGCTATCCTGAGCCTCTTTGGGAGGGCCAGTGTGACAGAAAATACACTATATTGTCAAAAGTATTGGGACACCTGCTTTTACACGCACATGAACTTTAATGGCATCCCAGTCTTAGTCCGTAGGGTTCCATATTGAGTTGGCCCACCCTTTGCAGTTATAACAGCTTCAACACTTCTAGAAAGGCTGTCCACAAGGTTTAGGAGTGTGTCTATGGGAATGTTTGACCATTCTTCCAATTTGTGAGGTCAGGCACTGATGTTGAACAAGAAGGTCTGGCTTGCAGTCTCCACTCTAATTCATCCCAAAGGTGTTCTATCGGGTTGAGGTCAAGACTCTGTGCAGGCCAGTCAAGTTCCTCCATCCCAAACTTGCTTATCCATGTTTTTATTGACCTTGCTTTGTGCACTGGTGTGCAGTCATGTTGGAACAGGAAGGGACCATCCCCAAACTGTTCCCACAAAGTTGAGAGTATGAAATTATCCAAAATGTCTTGGTATGCTGATGCCTTAAGAGTTCCCTTCACTGGAACTAAGGGGCCAAGCCCAACCCCCGAAAAACAACCCCACGCCATAATCCCCCCTCCACCAAATAATTTGGACCAGTGCACAAATCAAGGTCCATAAAGACATGGATGAGCGAGTTTGGGGTGGAGGAACTTGATTGGCCTGCACAGAGTCCTGACCCCAACCCGATAGAACACCTTTGGGATGAATTAGAGTGGAGACTGCGAACCAGGCCTTCTTGACCAACATCAGTGCCTGACCTCACAAATGCTCTTCTGGAAGAATGGTCAAACATTCCCATAGACACACTCCTAAACCTTGTGGACAGCCTTCCCAGAAGAGCTGAAGCTGTTATAACCGCAAAGGGTGGGCCGACTCAATATTGAACCCTACGGACTAAGACTGGGATGCCATTAATGTTCATGTGCGTGTAAAGGCAGGCGTCCCAATACTTTTGACAATATAGTGTATATAATACAGCTTTAAAGTAAGTGTAGCTCCAATGGCTAATGTCTTATTTAAGTTCGTGTTCTTTCAAAAGGCATTTTTATATCTTACAGACACTTCCTGTTACAGGGTGACAACACTCAGTTCCTGTGTCCCAATTGTTATCCTGTGTTGTCACCCTGTCACATGGACTTCTTATGGAGACTACAAGTAGAAGTACAAGTTTCAGAACACATTACACTGTTGTCACCATCAGAAAGCCACCCTGAGAAATGGCAAGCATTGCTGAAATGCATGTAGACAGGAGTGGCTGCAAAGAGGCTCATCAGCACTGAAACGTCACAAAGAATGAAAAAGGTGGAAACAAGCATTTTATCAATAAAAAAAAAAATGGCAATTGTTACTCATACACAGTGCTTTAGCAAAGTAATGTATTCAGTTAGGGTTTACAGCCACTTTAAAGCTGAACTCTAGTAAGATATAAGACATAAACCAACGTATCTCTGTAATCATCAATACATTCCTTAAAGTGGAGTTCCGCCTAATTTTTTTTTTTTTTTAAGTCAGCAGCTACAAATACTGCAGCTGCTGACTTTTAAAATAAGGACACTTACCTGTCCAGGGCGCCCGCAATGTCGGCACCCAAAGCCGACCCATCCCTCGGCACTCGGGTGGAGCCATCTTCGGTAAGGGAATCAGCCTTGCGGCTTCACTCCCTGGTTCCCTACTGCGCATGCGCGACTCGCGCTGCGCGATCCCACCGGTCCCTGCTGTCTTCTGGGACCTGTGTGTCTCCCAGAAGACAGTGGGGGGGACAGAGGAGGGGCCGGAAGTGGCGTAGATACCCGCAGGTGGCTCGACTATCTATGCCCGGAAGTGGGAGCAAAATACCTGTATTATACAGGTATCTGCTCCCCCCTGAAAGGTGCCAAATGTGACACCAGAGGGGGGGAGGGTTCTGAGAAGCGGAAGTTCCAATTTTGGGTGGAACGCCGCTTTAATGTATATGGTATTTTTAAAAAGCAAGCAGTGTAAATACCTAGATTTGACCTGGTATCAGCCTCCTGCATTCTCTGTACAGCAGAGCCGTAGTGTGACAGGAAGAAGCAGCACACGCAGCCAATCAGTTCTTGTGCTGACAAGAAGCATGCTGATAGGAGGACAGAACAGAGTAACAGAGAGATGAGCTCTTCACTGTGCTACTTCTCTTTTCATTGTTCAGTCACAAGCTGGGGACTGGTCCAGGACAATATGAGCTGAGAAGAAGTGGGTTGAATGATGCCGGCCATCAGAACGAGGACATCTAGCAGCAGAAAAGTAGTACTGCGGGGGAAATCTCCAAATAGAAGGTGAATTTTGCAGCAATAGATTTTTATTCTATCTTTTAAAAGGCAATTGATGTTTATCTTGATATTTTTGGCTGGAGCTCTGCTTTAAATGACAACATTACCATGCAGGTAAGACATCTCCCTGGGCATGCGCAGTCCTCCGATCTCGCCTCAATATCGAATACTGTAACTGATCGTTCTTTTGTTTTTTTTTTAATGTTTTTTCAGTAACGCCGAATGTTCAGTTCACCTGACCTACCTGTCCCGTTGCACCGAGCCAGCAAACAACTTGCAACGCGCAGGATGCTAATCACTGCGATGACCTACTTCTCATTCTCCTTTTCATTTCAAAAGCCGCGTTAAAAATCCATAAATTAAGGAAATTAACTGATGGAGCCCCTGGCATCTTTGTAAGCTATTTAAATCTTTAAATTTACAACATCTTCTGCATATATCAAGTAATTGAACTAACTGCGGGGATGTAACTTTAATGAGAAAATTTCCCTTTTTCGGCTGGAGTTCATACTCCAAAAACAAAAAGAGAAAAAAAAAAAAAAAAAACGACGCCTCGGGAAGATAAAGTTGTTTATGCCCGCCAAGGGGATAAAAAGACTGTATGAAGTTCTTTTGTAGCTTTGTGATACGCAGGAACAAAAGGCATATGGAATATCAAATTAATTATACTAATCTCTGCACCCGGTCTTTGAAAAGATAGGAGTTACAACTGGGACCCTTTCTCCTGCTTACCTCCAAACAAAGGCATTTGACCTTTATTAAGGGGTGAAGATGATTGTGCACTTGCAGCCACTGGGCACTAGTTGGCGCCAGTGATCTTCTACAAATGATGGAAAAGAGTCTTGTGCTGATAATATTGTTATGGTCCTCTTGTTACAATGTTTTAAAAAGCTATTGAAGCCAGGTCCCTGGGAAGATGAGCGATTAGGATGCAGCCACTTCTAATCTTTAACTTTTTTCTTGTCTTTTTTTTAACTGCATCCTTAAAAATCAGCAGCCCAGTATATTGGCTGGATAAAAGGCAATTTATTTGGCCACAAAAAAAAATGCATTAAATCCTCCCCTTTGGCTGGGGTTAGGACAAAAAGAGCATATCTCTTAATTCACTAATTCTAGTTAATTTCCAGCCCGCATTGAAAGAACAGCTGGAATTTGGTTGCTATGGGTGACCACAGAATCCCAGTTCAATACTGCAAAATGATTGCAAAGTCTAAGGCTCTACCTTACAAATAATAAAACAATATATATATAGATATATATGTATATATCTATATACATATAGATAGATATATCTATATCTATCTATATATAGGGGGGTATTTACGAAAGGCATATCCACTTTGCACTACAAGTGCACTGCAAGTGCACATGAAAGTGCACTTGGAAGTGCAGTCGCTCTAAATCTGAAGGGTAGATCTGAAATGAGGGGAAGCTCTGCTGATTTTATCATCCAATCATGTGCAAGCTAAAATGGTGTTTTTTGTTTTGCTTGCATGCCCCCCTCGGATCTACAGCGACTGCACTTCCAAGTGCATTTCAGTGCACTTTCATGTGCACTTGAAGTGCAAAGTGGATTTGCCTTTAGTAAATAACCCCCAAAGATAGATAGATAGATAGATAGATAGATAGATAGATAGATAGATAGATAGATAGATAGATAGATAGATAGATAGATAGATAGATAGATAGATAGATTATCTATCTATATATATATATATATGTAGATAGATAGATTATATCTATAGATTATATCTATAGATATAGATATATCTATAGATAGATATATATAGATATATAATCTATATATGGATATAGATATATCTATAAATATAGATATATATATCTATATATCTATATCTATATATAGCTATATATAGATATATAGATATATATATATCATTTTATTTTCTATCTATCTATCTATCTATCTATCTATCTATCTATCTATCTATCTATCTATCTATCTATCTATCTATCTATCTATCTATCTATCTAGATAGATAGATAGATAGATTATATCTATATCTATAGATTATATCTATAGATATAGATATATCTATATATATATAGATATATATATCATTTTATTTTCGTCTATGCCATGATTTATGCCATCAAGAGGACTATTAACTCCTGCAGAAGCCACAAAAGTATCACTCATGACCTTGCTGTAGTTTACTTTTTTTTCTAGAAGAATTGCTGGAACGTGGTTGCTGTGGGTGACCACATAAATCCAGATTCATTTTAAATAACTGGCTTTGTCCTAATAATAGCATTTTTAATAATAGCTTAGTAAATGAGCAGAAGCTCTGCTGACTTCCATCATCCAATCATGTGCAAGCAAAAACTCTGTTTTGTTCTTTTAATTTTCCTTGCATGCGATTGGATATTTTTGCAAAATGCAGCCGTACCACATTTACTAAGCTCTGGAGCAACTGCATTTGTAGAGTGTAACTGCACTTTGAAAAGTGCACAGTCTATTTGCCTTCAATCAAATCAATCCCTTTATATCAAGTGCCAATACCAACCACATCCCAGCTGTTTTAGTGAAGGGGTTGATCTGATTGGCTGCTAGGGTCAACATTGATACTTTGTAGGTCCTGCAGGAGTTAAGCATATCAATTGAATGCTGAAATTCTCAAGAGGTTCTGCTGTAGCATTTCCAAAACGGATTTCTTTTTTAAATTTGTATATATCATTATACACAAATACTGACAGTGTGACCTTACAAAAGTTTCTTTTTCTTCTAATTATTATTATTTTGTTTTTGTTTTTTTGCAGGGAATAGAGGCTGCAGAGGCAGGGGAGAGAGGTGGGGATGCAGAATATCTACATGGGAAATCTTCAGAGCTCACATCACTCCAGCTAGCCTTGCTCTATAATTGAAATGGCGAGTTTAGCCCTCGGCTAGTGCAGAGGGCGCATTTTGCAATAGCACAAAGCTTGTCCATAGACGTCATTTGGTATTAATGGCCCAGGGGCAATCTAATGCCAGACAGGGAGCTTGAA
>NC_133334.1:262630288-262635288 GCF_042186555.1 Aquarana catesbeiana | reverse complement strand
AACATTTGTGCAGTTAGTCGTCAGAGGCAGGGGGAAGATAATCTGCCTTTTCAAAGAACTTGATGTGCTGTTCTAGAAGAAGGGGTGGAGGTGGGGGGAGACAATGAAAAAAAAAAAAAAGACATTTCCCAGATAATTTGAAGGCCTGGCGGTATTGGTTTTGCCTACAGCAAAACAAGCCATCACCCAATACCCCATGTATCAAGGCCACCCTCCCTTTTGTAGGCAATTAAAGGCAGTGGTTTTTTAAAAACACTGACTAGTGTAATAGTGTATAACCCAGGGTATGATAGCACAGACCAAAGCCACGAGGGTTGGACCAGTCCCAGAAGCCAGTATGGCGAAAAACTACAGCTCTTGAAGGTTACTGGGCCATCACGATACATGTCAATAAAAGCACATGGACCTGTCTACTAAGTGCCTACCAACTCCTGAACTGAACATTATTCTTGCCAGTGTGAAGGAGCAAAGATAAAAAAAAAAAAATGATGAGATGGACAGAGTTTGAGGATGTGAGCAATGGAAGATTCACTTGGGGTAGCAAGGTTGGAAGAAAAGTCGAGAAGGTCAGAAAATTTTTAACAATACTATCTTGTTCTTGCTAGTTCATTGACAACTGGTGCCACCTTTTACATCCCCAGTGGTGTTCATGCAATAAATATTTAGGTAACGAGTGGAGGGAAAATTTTGGGAGCATGTCATTTCCAGGTGAACATCAAATTAATTGGGTTTGGTATTTTGATGGTGGCCAAACAGAACATTTTTGTTGAAATTGTTCATGTCTGACATATTTGTGTGATGTTTTGGACCGCCGAGCGTCGTACAAGGACGTAGGCTGCTCTTCAGAAAGCATGTTTCCTTATCACAGGTTGGAACTTTGTAGGATTGGGTGATGGATGTATATATAAAATTATTTGACACTCATTTGTGGCCACAATGCCAAACTAACCTTTCCTTTCAACAAAATTCTAGAGCTAATGTAAGAAAATAAAATATGAACACTAAAATAAGTTATTGCAAAGCCTCTGTGTCCTTCACCCTGTCACCTAGCTAGAGTGTGGATGGACCTAAAAAGTGGCCAGTGGTCCAGCAACCACCGATCCCAAAGTCCTCAAAGGTGTATGATGATAGTGATGGTCCACTAAATGGTCCCCCCCACCAACAATCAGCTGTCTAAACCTGACAGCACAGAAGATCACCACATCTTTTTTTCTTAAGTGGAATGGGAAACTCATTTTTCCTACCTTTAACCGCAGTGGAACAATTTGCAGTGAGTGATATTGGTTTAATGTGTTTTATACTGTGAAATAGACTTTAGCAAAACATTGCAATTCTAAAAAACCCACTGACGGGAATGGATTGAAAAACCGGTTTGCCTGATGCGTATGTTGGAACTGACAGCCCAACTATGTGACCGCTTCACATCCACCTGGGGATCTTGGGTCCTCTTCCGAGATACTGCCAAGGTCCAAAACCTGCATCTAAGTGAGCCGCGTAAGATAAACTAAGGACCCCCTTTTGTCAGGGATCCTTCAACTCATTGTTATCAATGAGTTTTTTTTTTTCTTCCTTTTTAGCTTTTCTGTCTACCATTGGCTCCTACACTACTATAAACTCTCCCCAAATGGAGTAGTTCCATTCATCACCCAAACATTCTGAAAACCCTAATCAATTCTGATATGTAGAATATGCTGTCAAGTTTACCAGTTTCACCAGATTGATCATTCGTGGTGTGTCTTTTTATGCACCATATCTATAATGTGGAGTGTAAGATTTGGTCCATGTATTACACAGCTCTGTTCTGAGCTTTTATTGTCCTTCTATATTTATATCTGTTATTTAGAATAAATAAAACAATCTTTAAAAAAAAAAAACCTTTAGGCTGGCCATACGTATTTGATTTTCTTGCACAATTTTCCTTTTAGATTTACTCTAAACTATGTAGTGCAAGGGCCTGCCTAATTCGATCCAATTGAAAGCTGTTTAGTTTTGACCTTATATTATATGTTTTTTTGTAAATCTAAAGGAAAGTTGTACAAGAACATGTATGGCCAGCCCTAGAAAGTGCTTCAGCAACGTGCTGCAACTACCAGTGACTTTGATATAACTGAAACAATAATAGTTGGTTAAACTTTGAACAGACCAATGGCATATAATGCAAGCATTCCATAGGTAGTGTGGCATCCATTGGTCTTTCCATTGAAGTCACTGTGTCTATCTATTAAATAATAAGGGGTGATATTACAATGAGGAAGCAAGAAAAAAAAATCACTATAGTCTATCGCTTATTAATGCCTTTTTTTTACAAGGGATTTGTGTGTAATTGATGACTACGCTGATTGCCAGCTCCAAGCATCTACTACTTTTTCAGTAAAAGACTGTAATACTTTCTAATGCTTACTGACAGTTTCAGACAATGCCCCCTTGGAATCTAAAGTCCCCATACACACTATCAGATTTTCTGCTGATTTTTGTCTTCAGATTTACCAAAACCATGTAGTGCAAGGGCCTGCCTGATTGCATACAAATTGAAACTCCTAAGGTTTGACCTCATATTATATGGTTTTGGTAAATCTGAAGGAAAAATCAGCAGAAAATCTGATAGTGTGTATGGAGCTTTACTGAAAGCAAATCTTTTACCTATGATCAAGTGAGGTCACATTTCTTTACAGCAGATATAGACAATTCAGAATTTGCTTTAACTTTTTTACATATGTTGCCAAGGATGAGTAAAGAGCGGTGGAAAATCAGTGGCACTGCCTGGAGTTGGGAGAATATGTAGACCTTGTTGCGCATCTTGAGACAGAAAATAGTTGTAAAAAATGAAATATTGCAGATTGTATCACATTGTAGCATTACCTGTACTCTATGGTTTTGTCTTTTTTTTGCAGCCTTACTATGTAACTATTAAGAGGACAGACTCAACAGAAAGATTATCAATTAGTGAACTGCTGCATGTCAAGTGCTCTTTCCTTCCTAGTCAAATCCCAGACAGATTTTTTGATATTATGTTCATATTATAAAATTAGTAATTAGTAAAAGAATCATATGCAACTATGTAAAAAAATTTGTTCTGGTCAAAGGAGCTTGCAGTCTACAAGATTAGTCTATATTTGAATATCAATATTAGTATCTTATCAATGTAAACAGATGTATCTCAGGAAAGCCTCAGTATCTGTTGTCATATTGAATGCTGTGTGTATATTATCCGGGGTGCTCGCAGTAATGTGATCCAGAGTCCTTTAGGCACTTTCATTGTGTCTGCCTTCTCCATGTATTGTGTAACAGACTGTACTAAGTTTATTTTACAGCCCAGCAGTGATTTCAGTCTGCGTGCGTTATACTGCCTAACAGACTGTACCACACACGCTTCTTCTGTTGCACTCTGGTAGTGAATATATAGTCTAAGGTTTTTGGACAACACAATACACTGTTGCTGCACAGTGTAACTGGCATATTATTATGCATATGTTGCATCATGGATATCCTAAACTTCTGTGATGGTGTTTTTTTTTGTTTTTTTTTTTGCCAACATGTAGACATCACTTCCATCTTTGCAGTTAAAGTAAAGCTCCTAGAAATGACAGATATAAGCCATAAAGAAATCACTTTTACTTTTTATGTTCATGCTCCTTTAAATCAGCAGTGGAACATAAAGAAACCGTGCACCTTCTCTTTAAATTTCTGGCTCTGTAATAGAATGCAGCACAGAGTCTGGAGCTGATATGAGATATAATAAGTCAATTAATATCAGAATTATTATATTGTAATACTAATCGAAAAACACTGATGGGCTTAGCAGAAACCTTGGTTCCTTTGGGAGACTGTGAACAAGAACTCTTTTCTTAGTGACAGATATCCTTTAAATTAGAACTTCATATGTGCTTTGGAAAAAGGTGAGACCTGTGACAAGCATTGAAGAGAAAGGCACACAGGGCAAACTCAATGGGACTTTGATGGCCAAGTAATGGACAGAGAGAAATAGTCCTGAAGGACTGAAATGACAAAGAGATAGCTAGATGGATAGATAGATAGATAGATAGATAGATAGATAGATAGATAGATAGATAGATAGATAGATAGATAGATAGATAGATAGATAGATAGATAGATAGATAGATAGATGTATATGGCCAAGTAATGGACACAGAGAAAGGGAAATACCCGAACGCTTAGGTTGGCCATACATTATACCATTTTCCTGTTCAATTTTTCTTTAGATTTACCAAAACCATATAATTTGAGGTCAAACCTAAATATTTTCAATTTGTATGCAATCAGGCAGGCCCTTGCACTACATAGTTGAAGGTAAATCCAAAGGAAATTGAACAGGAACATTGTATAATGTATGGCCAGCTTAAGAGAACTTCAAAAGTCTACAAAGACTGAAATGACAAAGGGTAATAGAAAGATAGATCGATAGATAATTGGAGATTAGTTAGATAGATAAATATATAGATACGGACATTTGATAAGTCAACGCAGAATATCTCAGGATACTTGTATGTGGTAAAGGGATCGTTTATAAAACAAAAGAGAGTGTAATACATCCCACACCAAGACAGCAATCAAGTGAGAACCTTTATTATTTGATTTATCCTTAATGTAGGTAGATCTTAGTAGCAAATTTTGGTTTACTTCCCATATCTAATATCTCTGTTTAGCCCCTTGCCGGCCATTATGATGGTCACTATGATGGCCTTATTCCACAATGCGTGCTAATTGTTATGTAAGGTGAAATCTAACTACATTGGGGTCCTTCGCCCGGTTCATCTTCATTGCTGTCCACACTACACGAAAGAAATCCACAAACTAGGGTCTAAATGTAGTAGGGGCAAAGGAAACAACCAATTTGTGGCCAAATGAAAAAAAAAACAAAACACACAGGGTTGAGAGTACCATCTTTGGCTAAAGCCAACAGATATGGCATGGCAGTCCAGCAACTCTGAGTGATGTGGTGGCACAAAGGTCTGCCAGGAGGACCACTCATGTCTTCTCTC